>NW_026019930.1:1315473-1617938 GCF_900185275.1 Solanum verrucosum
GGTGACCGAGATCTAGGGTTTCAGAAAGTGATTGACAAAGATGATGGAGAGTACCTTAGATGACAAAGAAAATTGTTTAGGCTAAGCATTGGAACCAACGAAGGAATATGAAAATTCCAATGGGCCTTGTACTATCCTATTTCCTATTCCTATCGGGCTTTGTCCAATATTCCATTTTGGACTTGTGATTTATTTGGTTCGCCGATTAGGTTATTTCGAGATTATAATTTGTAATTATAAGTTTTGAACTAATTCTATATTATTAATTTCATATATTAATACACTGTATTAAGTATTCCGTTTCTAATTTCTTATCCACTTTTGAATTGACATACCTATTAAGAAAATAATGATTGACATAGTGAGTTTACCATTTTACCCCTATTAATTATGAAGTGAATGAATTAAAAACTTAAGATTTTCAAGAAGTTTTACATTTTTCAAAGTAATTAAATGAGGGCATAATAATGTAAAAAAAATTGTCATTTCTTGATTTGTCATAATGAACAAGTAATTAGGGACAACTAAAAAAGGAAAAATGGACAAGTAATTAGATATAGAGAAAATATTATTCTTATCAACTCTACCAAACTTATCCATAGTTCTAATAAGCTAACATGAAAAAGAAAACTAAAATCCAATATCCTATAAAAATAGTATGGGGTGTATAACCAAACTCAAATTTACAACTAAACATTATGCTAAAATTTAGTGCCAAGTATAATGTATATGGCACTCCTATACTTAGACTTCATACTGATCTTTGATTGTACCTTCAATGAACTCCATCAAGTAATCGAGTGAGATCATCCCTTAGAAAAAACTGTCATCTTTTGGACAAGCGGTGCTTGCTTCTCAAGAATTTTCGATCTTTTAAACTTCAACACTCTTTTCAATGATTCACTTCTCCATCTAAAAGGTCCTTAGAATATCGAAACTTATATACACTATAAATTAAAACACTTACGTAAATACAGATAAGATATATATATATATAAGAAAATTTCAACGTATGAAATATTTTATGAAATTAACTCTAAAGGAACTAATTAATATAATCAAACACGAAATAAAATAAAACAATTAAACAAGGGAAGTGCATGGAATGTTTTGACACCTGTCCTTTAGACCCGTTTTATATGCTTATGGAAAGACCTTTGCCTCTTCTTCATACTTCTCTTAACAGAAAAACAAACAAAAAAATTAAGTGTTTATTTTTAGCTAGCTCATTCTCACTTTCTTATACAACGCTATTACCGTCGACGTTCCTAATTTTATACTAATCAGTACGTTAATCTTGTCTTTTTTTCCTCATTAATTTTCACATATCTTACTTGCTTACACATTTAATTCTTTGATTGTCTCTGTTTATATATAGTAATAATAATTATCGAACAATCCTGGGATCTTATTTGGTTGAATTTTTTTGGAAGAAGCATTAGTTATAACTTGTAATAATGAAGAATGTTATGTTATGTTTCCCAGAAAAATTAATCAAACTTGAGCTGTTGAGCAAGTTTTGCAAGTTTTTTTTTTTTCATTTTAAGATATAGTTATCGATACGAGATCTGTAGTTTAAGGTTCGAGTAATTATGAGGGCAATGTAATCTACTATGCTTGAGATCCATTAAATTAAACAGGAGGTATGTAAATCTGGATTCATTATTGGTTCATACTGCAAAAAGGGGCGGAGTTACTATATTGCTATGTACTAATTTTGATTTGTGTTTGTTATGAATAAATTGTTTAGTTTGGTGTAAAAATTGAGTGCGGATAAGTATTTTGTTACCTACATTCAAATGTCTGCCCACATATAGACATAGAAGAAAATAATTGTGTTCAATTATACATGGCTGGTAGATCTTTCGACATTTTCGTGAACATATATAGAAGAAAAGCTTATGTAGAGCCCTGCCCTTTTGGTTCCTCAATAAAACGATCATTTCGAGATTCAAGTTTCTTCCTTTATTAATATGGTCATAGATTTATCACTTGTTGTAGTGTTAGTATTCACTTACGCATAAAGGTACATGGCAGTCATGGCACGCTTGGCAACAGATGGAGCTCAATTTGATGCTCGACAATTCGATTCTAAGATGAATGATTTGTAAGTTATCATGATATTCATTGCACAGTATGATTTTAGTCATTTCTTCCTTGAATCAATACAATTTTTATATGTTAAATGCTGAAAATTGCACTTGTCTCTATTACTTATATTATATATGGTGCAGACTTGCCGCTGAGGGAAAAGATTTCTTTACTTCATATGACGAGGTTTATGACAGTTTCGATGCTATGGGTCTGCAAGAAAATCTTCTCAGGGGCATTTATGCTTATGGTACTATGTAAACCTTTTAAATTATTGTTCTCAAGTCTAGGACAGTTCTTTGTTTCTTTACATGTTCAGTAGTTTGAAAAATAGTTGATACATCCAGCTGTTTTTCATCTTGTTCAGAAGTACTCCCTCCGTTTCACTTTGTCTTACTTACCTTTTTTTGCAACCTTTTATTTCAACTTTTCACGTGGCATGTTTAAGACCACAAGATTCAAAAGTCTTCTTTACTTTTTTAAACTTCGTGTCATGTCAAAGCCAAAGCCAGACAAACATATTGAAAGACAGGGTGTACCGTATAGTTGAGAGTTTTCTGAAAAAAAAGTTTCTTTTTTGGATTAAAATTGTTGATTGTGTCCCTGATTCCGCCTTTTTTGCTGCATGTGATCTTTTAAAGGTTTTGAGAAACCATCTGCCATTCAGCAAAGGGGTATTGTACCATTTTGCAAGGGACTTGATGTAATTCAACAAGCTCAATCTGGCACAGGAAAGACAGCTACTTTTTGTTCTGGAATTTTGCAGCAACTTGATTATGGTTTAATTCAATGCCAATCATTGGTGTTGGCACCTACTCGGGAACTTGCACAGCAGATTGAGAAGGTAATGCGAGCACTTGGTGACTATCTTGGGGTTAAGGTCCATGCTTGTGTAGGTGGAACTAGTGTCAGGGAGGATCAACGTATTCTCGCAGCTGGTGTTCATGTTGTTGTTGGCACCCCTGGACGTGTGTTTGACATGTTGCGAAGACAGTCCCTCCGTCCTGATTGCCTCAGAATGTTTGTGCTAGACGAGGCTGATGAAATGCTGTCACGAGGTTTTAAGGATCAGGTACTTCAACCTCTACAATTAGATTAATGCATTTTACACCTAAGTATATGATTTGAACAAATTCAGGTTTGAGGTCCCTCGGTTTGCTAATCTGGGATTATCACTGGAATTAATTCTTTTGAAGAAATCAATATAGAAGATACAGATTTAGTTGACATTAAGATATTCTTGTACTCTGTTAACCAGTCATCTTAATCATTGTCGGGAATTAGCAATTGAGTTTAGTTACACACTAGTACCCCTCCCATTTATTTGGTTCCTAAGGACATAATCCCGTTGAATTTGTTCCTTCATTAGCTGATTACGATTAGTAAAATTAAATACAGAGTTCATGACCTTTCCCTCCGATTTGATTCGATGCCGACTTTGAGAAATTAGTAATTTTGAATCTTTATCCATGTGACTATATTGGCAGATATATGATATTTTCCAAATGCTGCCTACCAAAGTTCAAGTCGGAGTGTTTTCTGCGACCATGCCACCAGAAGCCCTTGACATCACAAGAAAGTTCATGAATAAGCCTGTGAGAATCCTGGTTAAACGTGATGAGTTGACACTCGAGGGTATCAAACAGTTCTATGTCAATGTTGATAAGGAGGAATGGAAGCTTGAGACGCTCTGTGATCTATACGAGACACTTGCCATCACTCAGAGCGTTATCTTTGTGAACACTAGGCGCAAGGTCGATTGGTTAACGGACAAAATGAGAAGCCGTGACCACACGGTTTCAGCTACACATGGAGATATGGACCAGAACACTAGAGACATAATCATGCGTGAGTTTCGCTCTGGTTCTTCCCGTGTCCTTATCACAACTGATTTGTTGGCCCGTGGTATCGATGTACAACAAGTATCCCTTGTTATCAACTATGATCTCCCAACTCAGCCGGAGAATTATCTCCATCGCATTGGAAGAAGTGGAAGGTTTGGAAGGAAAGGAGTTGCAATCAACTTTGTGACAACAGACGACGAAAGAATGTTGTTTGATATTCAAAAATTCTACAATGTGGTCATCGAAGAACTCCCTTCAAATGTTGCTGACCTCCTCTGAAAACTTCATCTTTATAAGGTGAGTAAGAAGATAATTTTCCAAGCTTATAGTATAGAAATCATTTTAAACTACCATTATTATCTAGCGTCGAAAACGCACCCGTGGCATTAATGCTGCTAAGAATTTTGCAGGCAGTATGTAGTAAGGTCTTGGTTTTATTTCATTTCCAAATTCTTATACTTCTTTGGCATTAATTTTTAGTGTAGTTAAGTTCTTGATTAATGTTGTGTTCTTGTTTTAGCACAGAAATATGAATGATAAACTGAGAAGTCTTGATAGTGTTTTTTTTTGTTATTATCCTTAATGAGTGTTTATTGATCTTATATTCTTCTTTAAGCTAGTGGAAGTCTTGTCTCTTTACCTTTAACTACTAGAAACAAATGTTTTTTACCTCCGTGAATCCGTGAAAAATTTATGCTAACCAAGTAAATGCATGGTGGAAAACAGATTCTCACTGAAATAGTGGACAACTTTCTATTTTTTCCATATGAAAACATTATTGTTTTTTCTTTTCTGACAAATTCAATCAAACTGTCTTTGAGAATAGCCACTAAACATTATTCAATGGGAAAATCGCGACGATTTTGTAGTGATTATGGAGTAGCATTTCTCCAAATAATTTGAAGAGTTTATTGAAAGGACAGGAAAATATGCTTGTAGCAATTTACCCTAAGAAAAGTAGTTTATCTTTGGCAATATTTTTACTTTTGGTATGCAATAATTAACCAGAATGAGTGATGCCAACTAGTGATTGTAATTAGTGAATGTAATTAGTACTACTGCCATTTATAATGAAAATTTAACCTCATTATACAAAGTTTAATTTGGATCTTTTTAGCTAAAGTTTTTATTCTGTATCCACAAAGAAAAAGAGAACAAACGATTTTCGAATTGTCAGTTGCACAATTTCGCTTGGCACACTTGAAATGCATTGCATACACCAAAAATGTGGTATTCAATGTATGTGATTGATTAATTCTTTGTTAGTACTTTCTCTTTTTAGTTTTAATCGTCCAGTATTAACTTGATACACATTTTAAATAAATAGAACAATAATTTTATTATATCATCATTTGAATGCAATAAATTTAATAATTTAGAAAATGAACTAGAAAATAATAATAGTTAATGATAAGGGCAAATTAGGAATCAAGTACTAATGTTTTTTGAGTTTTTAAATCAAACAAATAAAAATAAATATTTATATTTAACACAACCAATAAATAAATTTTGACTGAGGGAATATATATGACAAGTTGGGGCTTCTGACCCTTCAAAGGACTTACTATTGAAGTACTCTATATATATATAATTTCTACTATTTTAATTTATTTGTTTGATTTTCACTTGACATAAAATAAAAGAAAAGAAAAAAAACTTTTGAATCTTGCGTTTTAAAGTATATAAAATTTACTAGTAATTATTTAATTATTTTTTTTTGGTAATTAAACTAAAAATAAAAATAAGATTGAACAAATTGAAACGGAACAGAAGAGTTACATGTCAACATAAATTAGTTGGTACAACTCTACATGTGAAAACAAACTTTCATGTGCAAAGCGTTAATTAAATTGTGTTCAATAGACCAACAAATTGCTAAAAGGTATTTCAAGTTTTCTTGTATTGAAAAACTCTGGAAATCTTCAAATAATAATGTCATATCAAGTCACTTTTAGAGGCTTTTTTTTGTTTTCATTCGGTGTCCTGAAGCTTACATTCGAGCCCCGATTAAATTTGGATTGTACTAGGGCTCATTCGATAGTGATGCTCTCAACATAATCTTTTTCATACACAAGGCTCGAAGGGTGAAACAGTCTCATCACTGCACCATAACCATTTTGATTTCTAGAGGCTTATCCATCATTTCTCTTATTCAATATTCGTATTGGAGCCCGATTAAAAAGTAAGTTATTTGGTACAACAGTCAACATTGACCATCAATTATACAAATGGCATGTGATTGTGAAAGAATGATACACTTAACAGGCCATGCGCCATGAACATTCAAATAGTGGGCTACAACATTTAATTTTTCCAGCCTCATTGCATCATTGAAAAAAATCATCACACACCTTTAAGGTTGGTGGGTGGTAATACTCAAAAATATTAAAAGCACCACATTGAGCTATTCCTAGGCCAATTAGTCCTTAATACTTATTCCAAACTTAAATTTGAAGCAAAGCCTAGATATTAATCCTTGTTTTTTTTCTTTTTGTTGTGTCCCAAAATGGAGAATTTTAGATCAAACTCAACAAGAGAAAGAAGGGGAGGTCCAATTAGTATGCAAGATTTGAGAAGTTATAGTACTAATTCACATGCAACAACTTCTAGTAATAATAATAATGATTATAAGGAAGTGAAGATGAAGAGGAGCAAAAGCAAAGTGATTTCATCATCTTCTTTGAAGAATTGGAGTATTAATGATCCAGAAATGCAAAGGAAGAAAAGGGTTGTTGGATATAAAGCTTATGGTGTGGAAGGTAAGATGAAAGGTACACTTAGAAAGAGCTTTAAGTGGATCAAGAATACTTGCAATCATGTTGTACATGGATTATGGTGAGTGGTCATTAATTATCAGCCGAGGGTTTTTCAGAAACAACTATTTTAACTTCTACCTCTCCACGAGATAGAATTGAGGTCTATATACATTCTATCATTCTCAAATCTTATCAATGGGATTATACTGGATATGTTTGTTGCTGGTTGGTAATTTTCTTAATTGTTTGTTTTTCATTTGTCTTTTCATAATTATGCGTTTAATCTTTTGTTAATTAGAGACAGTTTTTTTCTTTTTTCCCCCTTTTTATCAAGAATGATCTGAGAGCCCCATGAACTCAGATTGTTGTGATCTTGTAAAAATTCATTATCTTAATGTAACAAATTGTTCTCCTCTTCCAATTTTGACTATACTTGACAAGGTGCGATCTACTGATCAATAAAGTGGTTGAAAATAAAAATAAAATCTTTTAGGTGCAAATTCCAATTAAAGCATTAATATTAGGTGATTTTTTTTATTTGTTCGAATCTTAACTAATAGAGTTTTATTGATGAAAAGCAACAGGTAGTAGTTACTTACATTGGTTCGATTCTTCAATTTAATTTTATTAATAATTATTTAGTTTTTTGTTGGCAGATAGAGAAATTAATTCAGAACATTGGTTCAGTTACAGTATTTATTGGCTACTATTACTGATAATTCCAATTAAAATAGTTGTTGCCGCTTTCAATTTATAAGATTTGATTTATTACCAATCAAAAGTTGTCTTATAGTATTTAAACGATAATTTTATTTTTTAAATGAAGGGATTTAGGACATATTCTTTTTTAGAAAATAAATCTCAACAAGGATTTAAATTAATTTCTTTTATTGGATTTTCATTTTTCTAAATAAAAATCTAACGATGAATTTTGTCAAAAAATAAAAAGAGTAATAACAGTTGGAGTGAAATTGGTTTAAGAAGGCTGTCTCTTTCAATAATTAAATGTAGAGTACTATAATAAATTGTTTAATTGGCAGTCTGTCTTTTGCTGAAAAAGAGTAAAACAGAATCAGTAGACAGATATTTTGAGTCCCACAAAACATGTGCATTCATTGTACTGGAAAACTTCACTGAATTCCACAACCTCCTCTCTTTTTTTTCTTTTTTTTTTATCTTTTTTAATTTTTCATTCGATATCTATATTCATATTCTGCTTGAATGACTTATTTCTGAGGGCGATGCTTTCAACATGTCTTGCCCCCCTTTTTGGGGCTCTAACCATCCAAAATCTTTGATTAACACTTTGTTTGGATGATTGTTACCTATTGTATCGTATCGTTAGTTTAAATAACATGTTTGTTTTTATTGTTACTTAAAGGGAAAATACATAAAAACACCTTCGAACTTGGCAGCAAAACTCACTTTAGCACCTTAACTTTACGGATAATTATTTACCCCCTAAACTTATTTCAAGTGAATTTAATAGCACCTTACACATACAATACCAGTTTCATTCTTATGGGTGAAATGCACGCGCGCCACTTAAGCGCCACCTCTATGCCACATCGATGACACGTCGGATAATTGAAAAAAAAAATACTTTTTCTTTATTTTTATTTCCCTACATTTAAAAAAAAAAATTATTTTCACTATTCACCCATCATCTTCATTATTTCATTTGGGTCAATTTCTTAACTTCTAAAATTCTGACCAATTCATTCTATTTTCATTACTTTGTAATGATTTATTATTACTTCCATTAATCTCTTTTTTCAGCTAAGTGAAGCTTCAACTTATATCAACAATGGCGCGCTTTCAGATTTGTGCAAAATCAGTGTGCTTAACTTTTTAGATTTATTGTTAATATTCTTGTTTAACTTCCTAATACATATCCAAGTATAGAATAAGTAATGTTTAAAGTTCGATGATTAATTATTTTTTAAGGTTCTGACCCTTTTTTAATTCTTTATTAATCAAATCATAGTTGAATTTTTTTAAAGATTTGCTATTTTGATTTGAAATTTTCTCTTTTATTATAAATATAAACTACTTAGAAGAAGGAGAAAATCGGAGATAAAGGATGCATAGAGGAACGAGAGGAGAGGGTGTGCAGGTTGTGAGGAAGAAGAAATAATTAAAAAGAAAAGAAATGAGTTGGGTTTGGGGTGATGGGTGCAAGGAAGAAGAAGAAGAAATGGGAAAAAATAGTATTGGCTGGAAAGGGAAAAAAAGGGCTCCATTTAATTTATTTTTTCTTTATTTACGCGCTGATATTTTTGAAATTTGTCACGTCAGCCATTCGGGTGATATTAAATTCACTTGTAATAAGATTAGGGGGGTAAATAATTACCCGTAAAGTTAAAGTGTTAAAGTAAGTTTTGTTGTCAAGTTCAGGGGTGTTTTTATGTACCTTCCCTTACTTAAACTATATTATACTATATCATTTGAATCTAACGTTAGGTAACAACAAAAAGTCTCATTTTATGTAAGGATCGATTTGGTGTGATCATGTTGTTACCTAATATTTTCTTATCATTTTATCTTTATGTATTATTTAATAATTCTATTTTATACCTTACCGTACTTTTTCCTAGTAGATTTATTCATATCTTACTTTTCTTATAGGTTTATCATTCAAATTATTAATGTGTGACATTACGTAACGACAAAGAACTATACAATATATCTAAATGTTGTAAACTTGTTGCCATTAAAATAATAAAAATAATACACTACAATACGATATAATACAATACAATACAAAACAATAGGTAACAATTATCCAAACAAACTGAAAGAAGGAAGAGATTTCAGTCAAGCCAACACAACTCATTATATGAATGATACGTCTGGTTCTTACATTTTGCATAGAATGACTGTACTTGCAACCTTTTTTTACTACTTGATTGAGGCAGAAAACTGTTTTTAATTGTCACACTTTTCCAACACAACTTCCATTTCAAATACCATTTTTAACTTAAAAACAAGTACTACATTTGTCCAATTTTCACAATTTTAATGAGCAAAAGCCCACTAAGACTGCTAACTGAGTAAATGACCACACAGACACCTGATTGATATTTAGATAGCTTGAACAAAGAAGGGTTTGTCCATGTCCAAAGCAAAAGAATCTGCTAGCATCAAACATCTTGTAGAATATATAAATCGGCAATTACATGAGGCTCTTCATAATTCACAACATAACGTAAATAAGAACACGATTGAACAAGAACAGGAGAGATAAGAGACGAAAAAGAGTATGCAAAGTGCCTATAACGGTCTGTCTGTATGGACAAACATAAGCTGGGATTTGTGAGTTTGCGGGGGTTGCATTGCTTATGGTTCCTGCTGGAAACAACTAATATCAAAACTTGTACTCCGCCAAGTTGGTGTGTTTTGATGTGCCAAAATATACAGTAGAAGGGGAATTGTGACAAAGCAGAGCTACTAATCCAGTCTGTCATCATCGAAAGCTTAAACCCTCTATTCCTTTGATGGCAGACTCTAAATTCTTTAGGTTTGTGTTTCTTGTGGAGGAGCTGCGCTTGTGATCTGAGGACACAACTGGTGAAGTCTTCTGTGCAGCATTGAATATTTTACGCAGAGATTGTGCGCCTGCTGCGTCTAGTGTCTGATTGCGGGAGAGGTCAGGTTCACCCCCAGCAATCACTGGGTCTCGACTGCTAGAGACATTAGGATGCCTTGCTGATCCACTTGACTGGAAAAAATTAGAACTAGGTAACTGCAAAACAAACTCAGTCAAAGTCTGTAGTGTTTACTGCTAGATATAGGTCATAAAACAAGAGTAAATTTCGACCACATTCCCCAAAGTATAAGCATGACAGATCCTTCGTTGTACTAAATTCTGTTTCTTAGTGTATACCACCGATTTGCTCTCAGGTTGGCCATTATATTCAAGAACTACCAAACGAATACAAATTATTCTCACGTTCCATGAAGGGCAAGCACAAATATGTGGAAGTAATAGAGGTAAAGGTAACATTAGAAGAGAAAAAGATAAATGCTACCCCTAATTGTGCAGTCACCATCTATTTCTGTCATATAGACGAACCAACACCACCTTTTTGGCCCTCTTAACCTATAGGCAATCATCAGTGCCACTCAGTGAAGGTAATTCAAAAGGCAGCAGACAGAGAGAAGGGTGTTTATTTTGGGTGGGGGTTCAATGCCTTTTAGCTACTTCTATTTTACTCCACTTCCACTCCTTTTATGGAAGTAGTATTTTGCTAATGTTGTGGAGGAAACCCCAGTATACAAGAGGTATCTCCGTCGGGTCTATTTCCATCAGCGAGAATTTTTTATATGTTTCATATTTCTTCCATCAGTCATCATTATAGTTTGAGGATCATCATGAAAAGACCTTCCTCTGAATAGATATGTGCAAGTACACTATGATGGTCCAGAGAAATATGCAGTTGTGCACCCATTGATATGATCCAAGAATTTTGCGTTACAACGGATAATTCCTAATCAGAATAGGTTCATAAAACATGGTTCTTTATTGAAGACTCTCAATCATCTATGCCTATAGGAACTTCGTGGGCACTCCAAAAGTTGAGCAAAATGAAAGATAAACCCTAAGCTTTACAGAGTCATCTTCCTTTGCTTCAAAAAATCTCCTGTTTCTGTCCCTCCAAAGAACCCACATGAGAGCTAGCTGCACAACATTTCATCCTCTAATTATTCCACTTCTATCCTTACACATCTATTCTGCATCCCCTCACCCAAAAGAAAAACCCAGAGCACCAGAAAGAGTTGCAGCCTACCCTTTTTTTCTTTTTCTTTTTTTTGAGAAAGAAGAATTGCAGACTACCTGCTATACATCAAATTATTTTCAGGATAACATAAAATGTAAAATTGATTCAAGAAAGTTTTACTTAAGAGAATGCACACTTTATCCTCTCTACTTGGTGAAGTACTCCGTAAATTGAAATTGCCACACAAGTTCAAGAATTTTTTGCTTATACTTTGGAAACTGCATCTAATTCCTCATGCCGAGGTACTTTGACAAATCAAGATTGCAAAAGAATTTTTGTCCTATATCTGGATAAAGTCAAATGCACTCGCATCGATTTTGTAATAAGTAAAGTTGCCACAGAATTTATATGCAATAGTACTACACTTCCCCAAACACATCCCAACCAAGAGAAAGGGTAAAAACAATAGGGAGATGGAGAAGGGAGGGGGGGGGGGGGGGGGGGAGAAGAGGACTAACCTCTTTACCCATGGACAAATCATTAGCAACTGTGCCTTTTTGCTTCAATAAGCTTCCAGAATTGAAATTGAGCCCTGTGCTCTTATTACGTGTCAGATTTGATGAAGACCAACCAGTTGGCCGTCCTTCTTCACCACCTGCATATTGAGTAGCAAGCACATATAGCTCCCAGAGAAAAAGAAGCTAGCATATTTAGAGGTAATGTACTTTCCTGAACAGAACAGCTGGCATGCCATCCAAAATAAATGATATAATGGACCAATTGAAATGGATTCCAATTGTAACTTTTCACTTATATGTAAAACTGATTGCTTAGTCATCCAATTAACTTTTTCTTGTTAATCTTTCCTTCTTTTATGTGGGTGGGGGAGGGGGGTGTTGAGATCGAACATACCTGATTTCTTTTCGACATTAGCAAGACCATGAGGCATCCCTGAACTTGGCCCAGCAGTACCGCCCTGTCCAAAATCATCATTTCATGTTTATACTTTGAGACCAATGGCATAAGCTAATATATTTAAGTCACTTACAAGAGCACGAGATGGAATATTGGCAAGCTGTGATTGCTGATATTTCAATATGGTCCAGTCAAATACATAATCAAACTGAAACCCTAGAATAGATGGGAAAAAGAAAAAGGAATAAAGGGAAGGAAAACGGAAGACACTCTGAGAACATTGAAATTGAGGTACTTGTTGTAATATGTCTGTACAGATGAAATAGAAAAGGCATGGAAAGCAAAAATGATCATACCTTCACGAATGAAAAGGTCACGGAAAATTCTCTTGAGATAAGCATAATCTGGTTTATCATCAAATCTCAGTGATCGACAGTAATGAAAATATGATGCAAACTCTGCAGGATAGCCTCGACACAAGGTCTATATAGGAAAATTTGCGCTAGCATCATTTTAGTGAATAACAAACTAAATAGCTAGCATATGAAAATTGGAGGAACATAAATTACCTCTATTGACGTTGAAACTTTTTCTCACTGATCCTCTCATACTTCTGTTTCTTATTGCCTGCTTTCAGCCCCTGCCAAGGGAGACTACATGTTTTTGATAGCATAATGTAAGATTACCATGAAAGAAAAGTAAAGACACTAAATAAAAGAAAATCTAGGGAGGGAGAACTATTTACCTTCCTCTTAAAAAGTACATCAGGACAAAACCCAATGATTCCAAATCATCCCTTCGACTTTGTTCTATATGGTTCATAGACAACACAGAGTAAACAGTCCACATAAACAATTGGGAACAAATTGGCAAAATAAAACAAAAGTTTACCAATGCCGAGGTGAGTGTTCATGCTTGCATATCTAGCAGTTCCTGTCAAATTTTTATTTTCTCTGTATCACATTAAAAATAAAACAAATCATACATCCATGCCCTGGAGGATGATCTCATTGTAAGATAATTGACTAATTAAGAGTACAATCATCCAATGTGATTAATCATGATTCAACATACAAATATACTTCTTCACAAGCTCGAAATACAAATGACCAACTGTAATTTACAAAATACAGAAAAATCTCCAGATTCACTGTTAAAGTTTCTGTGAATTGCACAAGCTCTACAAAATAAAGAGATCAATTCCTCTATGGTAAGCATGATGGCACTGCATCTTTGATGCCATCAAATCTTTCTAGTAGTTAAATGTATGACGAATGACCAAAACGAAACAGTTGGGAAAGATCAACAAAATCTGGTTCCATATCATTTACTGATATTTCCCTGTCCCAGTCAAAGGAAACTAGAACAATAATCATTTTCCAATGCCATCACCTAATCAAAGTTAGTAATAGAAAGGGTTAGGATATTAAGGCTTTAACTAAAGAAAAAATTTAAGAAGGATATCAGTTTCTTCTCCCTATCATTAAATTTTTCAGTCATTGACGAAGTGATAAAATATTTCTTGTTTAAACTACCCCATTTGTCGCTTCGTTCCTCTTAACCAGCAGTGCCAGGCAAACCAAAAAAACAGTTTGATCATATTGAAAGGATAGTTAAAAAATGACTAGAAGTTAGTAGTGAGAAGGTGTACAATATGAAAGTAGTAACAGCCCCTATTCCCGAACAGAGATTAAGTAATCAGATTAAAAGTTCATGCATTTTGATACCTTTGTGAAGTCATTTAATAGCTTTGATGACTTATCTTACATGCAATACAGATAAAAATGTGTGTTTCTACTCTTCTCATATCCTGTTAATTCATAAAGAACCCTCCCCCCCCCCCCCCACAAAATAAGGAAGCACCTATACTGACACATGCTTTGGAACATGATCAAAACACTAGGTAATTTCTTCTCATTTGTCCAAGTCTTGGTGGACAGAGTTACCTGGTGCTCTATGCTAGTGGGAGGTAGAAAGTACCCTGTGGAATTACTTGGTGTGTGCAAGCTTTGCCCAGACACCACAAGTCCACAATTATTAAAAAAAGTGAGGGGATAGGTTCATAGGAGTTTAAAAATGATGCAAACTGAAAGAATTCACTCTTTTCTATTGCTCTATAGCGAAAGAGCAAACAGACCACCACACAAAGCTCATACAGGCATCTCATATGCATGAATATCCATATTTCGAGTACTTCATCTTCTTAAACAAAACAGATATCAACCTCATAGTGCTTCAAGGGAGCTGACCTATACGGAATATGCTGATGAGTTGATGAGTCTCTGTACTTCTTAGCCAGCCCAAAATCAATAACATAGACCTATATTAATTAATCGTGGTTATGAAGATACCATGCCTGCAATAGGTGAATTTAGCAGCAAAATAAGAGCTTTAATCCCAATACCTGATTTGCACGTCTTCCTAATCCCATAAGAAAGTTGTCAGGTTTTATATCTCGATGAAGAAAAGATTTGGCATGAACAAATTCAACCCGATTGATCTGAAAATTGATAAGGGTGAGAAGAGGTTTTTAAATTGTTATTGGAATAAATAAGTGGTACAAAACATCACACACCATCTGATCTGCAAGCATGAGAACGGTCTTCAAGGACATCTTCCTACTGCAGAAGTTGAAAAGATCTTCAAGACTAGGTCCCAGTAAATCCATCACAAGGACATTGTAATCTCCTTCAACTCCAAACCATTTTAAATTGGGGACTCCAGCTACCAATATATAAAGAGAAATCCAACTAATAAGCATTGAGTAGTAAATGAAGGAAGAACAGGCAACATGAAGATGAGAAATTACTTCCTCCTTGTAGTATTTTATACAGCTTTGCTTCGTACAATAGTTGAGGATGCTTTGTTTTCACATTTTCCTGAGTAGAAGAAATAAGAAAATCAGCAGGTTAATCTTGCAAACTAAAAAAAAATCATCTATGACGCAATTGAAGGAAAGTTCACAAATGACTAAGCATTTGCAGAAGTACAATGATGTCATGAGTATCAGCAAGACGGAAAAAACTTCAGTTTAAAATAGATATCAAGTTTTCCAAAATTCCAGAAAGACAAATGTAAGCAGTGAAACTGTTGCAATATCTTCAAAACCACGAATTTGCTTAGTTAATGCAAATTCACCACTTGGAGTTTCAAATTGTAGGCTAGGTAACAACAGTGAAGACATTAATTCTTCACAAATTTATACATTTCCTCTAACTTGGTTGTTATTTCACAACTTCACAAAACATCCTGAAACACAGCGCATTCAACCAAACTGTGATCATAAGACCAAATGACAAAGTGATCAAAACCCTATTAAGTGTGAGAGCCTTTTTAATCTAAGAATCTAAGCAATCAGAGGGCGGGCACAAGTTTATTTGCTTAGTTATGTCTTCAACATGCAGGGGTGTTTATGACGGTTTTGGATGACTCCACCTATTATCTTAAGTTTAGTGTTGCATCCTCATATTAACATGGTATTAGAACAACCAAAGATCCTGAATTCCAATGTTACTATGACCTTCATCAAAAGACAGCTACAAGTGCCTCACCATGGAAAAGGACCACACTTGCACTGGAGAAGGCATGATAAAATATAACTAAACATGTTCTCTTTAAAAGATAAAGCTTAATCCTCTCCCCGCAAAAGGTAGGGATAAGGTCTGCATACATCCTACCCTCCCCAAATCTCACTTATGGAATTACACTGTGTATCTATCTAGTTGTTCTTAATCTCCCCCCTTCCACCCTAATAACAATTAGCAACTAAACACACGGATCACGCATCCGTATAATTGTGTTTTAATTGCTAACCAAAAACCATCCATCATCAAAACAATGACAAATTCTCAAGTTTATTCATAGCAAAACCATATGCTTTAGCAATTAAAAAACATAACAATACTCCTATAACAAGTTTAGACAAAAAAAACACACACACACACACAGAATTTCAACTTACCAGCTTGATAGCAACCTCTTCATTAGTTTGAACATTACCACCTTGAAGAACATATAAACAAATCACCAATTAAATTAACCCCAAAAAATAAAAACAAAACCTGAAAAAAAAACCGTGAAGGGTTCAAATACCGAGGTAGATCTCCCCAAAAGAACCGCTACCAATTTTCCGGCCAAGCCGGAACTTATTACCAACACGAGGCTCCATCGGAGACTAAAAATTTTGAAAAAACCTTCACCCCACAAATCCTCAAAAATTCAATCCAACATACAATTGAAAATGAATCAAAAAAACATCAAGATTTCAGCTTTTTGAATAAATTTTTTTGGGGTTTTGTTCCTTCATGAGTTTGGCCTCAAGAAGGTGCAAAATGAAGCAGCATCAGCTTCAACCATATGCTTAATTATCATCCCATTTTGAATAATTTGGCCCTGATTCTCTCTCTTTACCCCAATTTCTTCCTTCTATTATTATTATTAATTATATATATACTATATACGTTTTTTTCTGTCTTTTTGCTTTCGCAATATCTTCTTGTCCCCACCCACCCCCTCGATCCCAATGATACGGCGTCGTACGTAGTGCTATAGATATATTTGAATGAGAGTTGTTTGGAAGTTTGTCAGAGGGAACTGAATGAATATACAGTGTATTTCATAGTCGACCCATACGTATTCCAATCAGAAACTTCCAAAAAACATGGCTATCGCTATGGCCATCTTTTTGTTTTAGGAACAACGGTAAATGGTACATAGATACTTTCTGTTATATTTTTGGGTATCATTCAAAAACTATAATATATTTATCCTTTATATTAACGGATATACACGGGTCATAATTTAATTCACTGATTCGACATTATTAAAATATCGGATCAACGAATAAGATTGTGTCACGTGTCCCTATTTAGTTTTCCGTTAGAGTGAAGGGCATATATGCTCTAGTTTTTTGCGGCAGGGGCACCAATGTCCCAAAAATCCGACGGAGAGTATCTGCATAGATGGTTCGGAGGTATATTTATCTTTTTTCCCTTTATTTTATAATGGTGGTATTTGGATTAGCTAAGTACAAATTCGAGATTGTCATATTATACGTAGAACACTACGTAGGACGCTGAGCTATATAGGATATGCTTGTTTACTTGTTCAATTTTACTTGTACACACCCAAAGTTAGAAGACATAAATGTTATATGAGACCGGATTAAAGGACATATTTATGTATTACGTCTTTTATTTTAAGCTAATCTTTGATTATTTGCAAAAAAAATGTGTGACTATTTAAGTTGGTGTTTGTGTATGTTACATACCACAAACTCTGAGGAATTATACATTTGGTTGCTCAGTCAGAAATATTTTATAGTCGCTAGTCAATATACATATATTAAATACGTCACAAAGAAAATTGATATAAGAAGTTGTCAAAAAAGGAGGATGTTCTTCTTAAAACATACTAAAAAGGAAAAATAAGACTAATAAATTGAAACGAAGGATTACATATAACTATAAGTAGGCAAAATAAGAGTTGGGTAGTTTGGTTCAACCTAAAGTAATAAGCGTGGCTCATTGTACTAGGTTTGATATGAAAGTTGATAGATTGAAAGTTAAGTCTTTAAAACTAGCCAACAAAACCAAATTTCAGTGTCACAATCACACTGCAAGCTTAGTCAATGAGGTAAGCTCAACTAATTATCTAAGATATAGGTTAGGAGCTGATTGATTATATACACAGTATGTTTGGTAGACCTAAAAAGAAGACATTATTGTTATGATCACAATAATTAAAGAAACCAAGAATAAGGTTGGTCCAACAAAAAATAAGAAAGAAATGAAATATGATCTATAATATAGTATTTTCAAGGTGTATCATTATCAATATCCATAAGTTGTGTGAATAAGAGTATATACAAAGCAAACAGTTTTGAGAACAATAAAAGACTATGATGTATTTGGCTACTTTCCCAAGCTGTACTTGAATCATATGAGTATTGTACAATACAGTGAGCACACTAACTTTGGAACAAACGAATGACCTACACTAGACAAATGATTTTACAAAAACAAGTCAAAAAAAAGGGCCAGCAAAAGAATTGCAAATGGCAAAAACCCTACATTCTTTTGTGATCAAAAAGGGAGAGAATCCCTAAAGAAAGGAAAAAATCAGTAATGCACAGCTATGGTTGTGTTAATTCAATTTGGGTACCCATTGAGGTATACTTTTTGTGCAGCCTCCCTCTCAACTGTCTAATTTTTGCATCTACTCTTGCCGTGAACCCAATGTTCGTACTCTGTCTTGCTTTAGACCGTTCTCTCTTCCACATATGATGATCTTTAACGTCTTTCTTGTAATATATGATTTCTTGAATAATGTGATGATCCATCGGATTGAATGACCTTTGGTAAGATATGTGTGCAAGGTAGGGAAGGGTGCAGACAACAATTACTAAAAGGGTGGTACACCAGTAGACTGGAGCAGGAGCTAGAGCTTCCACAAGGATTCTGAAGGCATATTTAGAATAATCTGGCGCTATCATACCATAGATCAAAAGAAACAGGTACCAACTAGCAATACTTCCCCAGATGAAAATATGTTGTATCCATGTGAAATGACTCATTGTGAGTGCAATCTGACAGTTGACAGCCCAGACAATGCAGGTGAACATCGTAGTGCCCATAGCAGTCAGGTCAGCAGTCTGGCCTTCAGCCTGGAAGGCTTGATCATAGAAGATGATAATGTTGAGGAAGAAAACAATGAGAGAGGTGTAGACACCGTTGCCAAGCCAACCGAATATTCTATACCAGTCAAAGAACAAGTTTTTGGGCCCTTGCTGGTACAGTGCTGGAAACTGCATACGTCGTTACAGTTTAAATTACTATTATTCAATGAGGTTACTCTACAAACTGATCTTTTAGGAACTCCAAGAAAAAGGAATTGAGTAGACTCACCTGTAAGCACACTTCAGAAGGCACATCCTGCTCGAATACTCCAAGCGCGATCACGGGTAGTGAGGTAAGAATCACATTGAACAGAATCATGTATGAATCATCATAGACAGACTGGCCCGAAAAGCCCGCAAAAGCCTCGAAGTAAAAGAGTGTGAGACCAAAAGCTATATTTTTGTAGAAGAAATAGCATATCTGCATGAAGAAAACACAGTAAGTTAGATGAAACATGACAAGCATCCATGAACCAAAACATGACCATTTTCTATCATAAAATATTACAGATCAAGAGGAATTACCATCTGAGCAATTCGTTTGTAGCACCAATGCCCGTGTACAACAAGAAGTCTCTCCAAGAACCGAAACTGTGCAATAGCAAAGTCACTAGCCATCACAGCCTGCAAGAAGCTAATAATCAAGTAAGCCGACTTACAGACTCCAAGAACAAAAGCAATGCTTTACTTGAGCCGATGGATTTAGGGCCATGTTACCAAATTAGAGAAGATTTTCCAGATTATTTTAAGTTGGTAGTGCTTAAGTTGGTCATATTTACTCAAAAACACAGATGCAATTTGCTGAGTCGCTGGTCCACTTTATTTTCTTGTCAATATCGAAGGTGTCCGTGCCCGCACTAAATAGTTTATCAACTTTGATAAGATGGATCGGACAGTGGAGAGATTGTGGCCAAGAAACAGTCATCAAATCACATTTCAATGTCCTCAAACTTTTGGAAGCATTTAAAATGTGATATCAAATTAGTATATGTCAGATCATTCTGGCATGATTTAAACGGGTAAAAGGTTCTGCACAACTATTTTTCTACAAATCAATGGGAAGAGTAGTGGTTTCCCGAAGTCTCTAGAAAAATCAGTTTTGCCTAATTAGGCCTGAGGTTTAGTTGCTGCTTAGGTTTTAAGTGATCTTGTGATATTATCAAACAGTCAGCTATAAGCCAAATTCCAAAAAATAAAATAAAATACAAATGCATTATAGTCTTAGTCCCAAAAGAAATTGTAAAATTGAACAAAATTGCACAAGGAAGTTGAATCTGGTTATCTTGGGTTCACAGTATTTAAAAGTTCATATTGTTTCAAGTCAGTCTGTAAACTTTAATGTACATGTGTTGCACCCCTTTGACCGTATTTCCCTGACAAATTTCTAAAATGCAGTATTGATAAAGTTATTGTCCGAAGGAAAATGTAAAAATTCTTTTAGTATATTAAGAACACCAAAACGCCAGCTAGATGTATCACCAACCTGCATTCCTTCTGCACCACTAATGCCAACTCCAATGTCCGCTTCTTGGATCATCCCAACATCATTTGCACCATCACCAATTGCTAACGTGGTTTTTCCAGTTCCTTCCTTTACTAACCTAGTAACCTGTGACCAAATCAAATACAAATTAATGTAAATATGACCAATTTCATGAATGAACAATTGGGTTAGACTAGAAAAGGTTGATGGATTTCACATAGCTTACCAAGGCCTTCTGCTTAGGAGAGACACGACAGCAAATGACAGATGCACAGCTGACTGCTAAATTCAAAAAATGATGTTTCATATCATACGCCAAAGCATATGTAAGAGTTTTCCCATCAATAATCAAGGCAAAGGCAGCATGTGGGTCCTTTTCAAGCTTGATCATTTGAGAAGCATTTGTGATTTGCATCAAAATGTTCTCCCTTATAGCCTGATTAGTGAAAGAGAGCAATTGAGACGGCATGAATAATAATACAAGTAACAACTCAAAAAACTTGTTTTATAGTAACCTACCTGTTCAGAGCTTCTTTCCACTGAGTCTGCATTCATCGCCATTATGCATATTTGTCTCATCCCATGCCGAAGTAGACTACATGCGTACCTGCGTGGAAACAGGAGTGTTATTTTACCAGCTTAAATCCAATGACTAAACAAGTATGAATGAGATGGTACAAGATATATCTATGAATAAGAGACGGACCCTATGTTGATGGCTGTTTCCATCTTGTCACCTGTCAGAACCCAGATCTTGAGACCAGCTTGCGCCAGTTTATCAATACACTGAGGAACCTGATGAAAAGGGACAGGTGTGGAATAGTCAAAAAGGGATAATATTAGAAAACTTAGTTCGGATTCTTGAGGAACATAATGTACATACTCCCTTCTGTAGTTTATCCTCAACAGCCGTAGCACCAATAAGGATCAATTCCTTTTCCATCATATCAGATAGACATTCAAGCATGGCATCTCTATCACCACTGATTGAAGCTTTGGCTTTAGTGAATTCTTCATTCCACGCAGAGTACTCTGTCTCATCCAGCTTTTTGTAGGCAAGCACGAGAGTACGTAACCCTGCTTCCCCATATTCATTCAAATGCTTTGTGGTAGCCTCCTCAAATCTCCTTCCATTCTTAGCTAATCTCTCATAGATGATGCTGCATATCCAAAAAACAGCATATCATCTACAAATTTACATCAGAAAGGTCGCCAAAGGCCACATCTGTGACTAAACAATTAGCCAGCCAAGAGATAATCATAACTTAGAAATTCATTTTCATGCATTCAGCAATCCCAAAACTTAGCAAACTCCGGCTCCATCTCCAATAAAAGAAAAAGGTGGGCTAGGAAATAAAAATTTCGGGAACAAAAAATTTAGAAGAAAATCACCCAGCACAAGAGGTGAGAGAGGGAGGTGGAAATGGAGAGTAATAACTAGAAAAATGGAGTGGAATTTACAGGCATGTTAGCAGCATCTTTAAAAGCATAATAACCTCTTTAATAGACAACTTCAAGGAATACAGGACTATAGATACATAATAGAGACTAGTTTTAGAAAATGTCTAAAGAAAGACCTGTCTGCTCCTTTACACAATAGAAGAATCTGGCCGCTCTCATCTCGAATGATAACAGACATTCTCTTCCGCTTGCTGGTGAAGTCCAATAGATTGAGAACTTTGAATTCCCTAGAGTTAAAAGATCAAGAGTAAGTTGGTAATATACTACAAAGGTAATGCAGCTCTTGAAAAAAATTGGGAAAATTTGAGCCCTTGTCTCACCTTTCAGTGGGCTCTTGAAAAGAAGGATACTTCTCACGTATATAAACTCTTGATTGAGTTCTTTTACAGAACTCAAAGCCAAATTCCCTAGCTGCAACAAGAAATGCTGCTTCATCAGGAGACTCTGCTTCGAAATTGTAGCTGCCAGTCTCCTCATTTAACTCAGGAATAGCAGTATGACAAAGTGAGAGTATCCTAAAGAATAGCAAGATGACATCTGCATTTGGTTCCTTCATCCAATTTCCCTTCATAAGTCTGCTATCCTCAAAGCTGAACCCCTTTATTGCAGGCCTGATCTCATCTTTAGAAGTGACGACCCTCTCTAGTTCAATTTCTGATGACCGTCTCCGTGAAATGTCAGGGTCTTGCCCACCAAGGTCCTCTGCCATCTGCTTTGCGGCTGCAAGTTCTACATCACTGGCCCGTGTCCCATATGCACTACCAGCAATGGAGCATTTTAGGAAGTCCATTTGGTTGCATGTCAAAGTGCCAGTTTTATCTGAGAGGATGGTATCAACCTGCCCCAACTCCTCATTTAAGTTTGATGTTCGTGCTTGAGCAGGAGTTCCTGTCTCGTCATCATACATATTAATATCTTGGTTTATGAACAATGCCTGTAGGACCTTCACTACTTCAATAGAAACATAGAGGGAAATAGGAATCAAATAGCCATATAATATTAGTGCAGTGATCAGATGGAAAATGGCTGACAACTCAGGCCTGTTTGGATCAGTTGTGTTATTGTTCTTGTCCATAGGCTGCATATACCACCAGCTTGGCATGTTCAATCTTGTTTTTACGGCAAAGCCGATGGAACTGATAAATGATATCACGACAAGGAGGGTGAAGAGGACGTAAATTATCTTGTCCATCTGAAGTTCGATCCTACTCCTTTTTGAGGGAGATTCTGTAGAATTTTGCATAACTTTGCTGTCATGACCAGTAAATATAACAACTCCATAGATATATGCCGTATTCCTGAGCTTTGAATCCCTGAGGAGAATCTGAGTGGGATCAAGAGGATAAATTTGACGATCATATTCAAGGTTCCCCACAAAAGTGTAAAGGTTAGGATTGGGATCTTCACATTTTATGGTAGCCCTGAATTCCTTGAAAGACTCATTATCATCCAATGGTAGGGTAACCTCCAAAGCTCTTTTTACCTTCAAGTTTGTCTCCCCATCTAAGTTCATAGTTTCCACATAACAAATTCCATCTTGATAACTCGATGATAGAAGAAGTAAATCAGCGGGAAAAAATTGGTCCTTTTCCACCTTCACAATGTCTCCAACACGAATCTTCATCCATGGCCTTAGACCAAACACACCACCTTCCTTACGTAGACGAGCTTTTCGCAGATTGACCTTCATATCTTGTATGAACCGCCGCGAGTCTTCCAATGCCTCCTTCGCCATGCTCAACCCAACAACAAAGACCAAAGGAGCTATCATACTGATAGATGAGAATGGAGAAAGATTTGTTGTGGCTGACAGAATTGCAGCAAGGAGGAAATACAAGTTAGCAACACGTCTGAATTGCTCAAATGTAGCCTTGGGTAGAAATGTGATGAAATTATACTTAGTGGTAGATATGTAGTTTGTGCGGTACTTAAAAGGTTTCTTTTCATGGAGATGGGACTGGTTGCAATGAACTACTCTAGAAAACCCAGCCCCTAGCCGATGGGGGCCCTCTTCCTCATCAGTTCGTGGACGATAGCAACCAAATGTATAGAGATTGCTCCATTGGATCTTTGCCCTTTTGCTGCTACCTCGTGCCATTCTTTTCCTCCCAACGAAAGCCAAAATCAATCATACACCCACATTATAGTTCAAAAAAATATTCTTATCAATTTCTTTCACCAGGACAATTAAAGGGCACCCTCATGCACAATATCCTGCTCAACTGGATAGGGGATCAGCCTCCCTTCAACACCGTGCAGTTTGAACTGTCAATCGAAAAAAATGATTCTCATAAATTAGACAATACACATGTTCAAACAAGAAATCCACAGGCCAAGCCCACAGCTCAAAGGTTGAAAAATCGAAAGCATAAATTAATCTCAGCAGAATGCGACACTATGATTCAACAAAAAAACATCCCTCCTAGACAAATACCATGGATGTATAAGACCCATCCAATTACTCACAAAAAATTTGAACGACATTTTAGTCAACTTAAGTAAATTGGGGGAAAACCCCACCAGAAGCATTTCTACAAGAAACTCAAATCACCGCAGATTTAGCTTCTTACCCAAATCACAAACTAATTAAAGTTGACCAACCCAAAAAACAAGATATCAAAATTGAAACGATGAAACCCCAATTTGGCTCCCAAAATCCCCTTCTTCCCCATAAAACGGTAAATAAAAAATTAAGAAGAAATGAAGAGAAAAAAGACGAAAATCACATTAAATTTCAGCTAAGCTGCAGCTAATCAACCGCATTAACATAACAAACACAGTAAATTAACCGACAAACCAAAATCCACCATACTTGATAACCAATTCATCAACTGATTCTAAACAAACCAAAAACTCAAGCAAAAAACAAAAGGGTTGAGTGGAAAATACATTTCTTCTTTGATGATAAATACAATGAGAAAAAAGAGTCACCTGAAGTCAACAAAACACCAAAGAGGAAACAGACGCAGACCCAGATAGTCAAGCTACACAGAGAAGACGAAAATAGCTTGGGAGTTGCAGAGATCGCAATGTACAATGTAGGAGAGAGAGAAGAAGAAGAAGAGAGAGAAAGTGACAGAGAGAAGAGGGGATTTTGGGTTTAGTCCAAAAAATAGACTCCTCCTGTGCTGAAGATTCAAACTAGTTTTAGTATTATTTCAGAAAATAACAAATGTAGGTATTTTTTAGTATTATTTCAGAAAATAACAAATCATCCGTAACACTTTCGTTATAAAATTACATTGTATATATAATAAGTATTAAAAAAAAAAATTATGAATATATCATAACGAATTTATGTTTCAAGTTTCGACTACGACATGCCATTTACAACTACTTCTAAATCATTCTTTGAATTTTTATTTTTAAATGAAATATGTATATATGTATTTAAGATGTTTTCACTTTTTTCGTATTTTAATTAATTGTAACTGTATTGAAAAGGATATTTACCTATCATTCTTCTAAAGTTTTATACAAAAATATCTTTTTACCATGACGACTAAGTCTTAGTGAGGTTGGTTATCTAAAAAAAGAAGATTAGGTATGTAATTATGTATTAATATTTTGATCAACTTTGTAGTTAAACATATGATTCATAAATTATATAACTTTAAAAAATCGTGATTAAAATAAATTGGATCAAGTTTCAAGGTCAGTTTATTAGGCGAGTTTCTCGTTTTTTCTGAGTTAGGGTGAAAAATTCACATTTTATTCATGTCATGACTTCTCTTGACTTTTTTCCTCCGCTATGTGATAAAAAATACTTATTTTAATTAGATTTTTAATAGTAATTCTTTTTCTTGCTTGTACTTGTTACTCATGTTAAAAATAGCAAATTTTTGAGTTAATAATTTTGAAAATCTCATATAGATTTGAAGTGTTATAAAAATCTATCAACTAGAAACGTTTGCTTTATTTCACAATGTTTTTAAAAAATATTATGTGTATGTGAAATTTGTATTTATGGCAACAAAACAGGTAGCAAGTACATACTCTACTATCATTAAAGATTTGCACGCTATTTAATACTCTCTTCATTCCATATTAATTTAATTTTTGAGGTATTTTTCATTTTTCAAATTAACTTAATTGTTTCGTTTTCAAGACTATTTTTTGAGTGTTCTTCCAACTTTACCCTTCATTAGTTAGTATTGGAATTAGTGATTAATTAATATTTAGATATTTTAATCATAAATTTGACAATAATTAATAAGGATAAAAATGAAAAACTATGTTCAATTTATGTCTTAATCTATTTTTCTTAAAGGGTGTGAAACACCTCAAAAATTAAATTAATATGTAATGGAGGGAGTATATGATAACAGCTAAAAATAAATAAATTATGTGATTGACTCAATGAAGTGAATTTTTTTCAAACACGATTAGAAAAATGGAGTTTATGAAAAGGGAAAAAAATATGCTCTTATATAAATATTAGAACCGTGACTAAAAATCACCCTTCTTCGTAAAAAATATAATAAATCCTCACGAAAAAAATAAACCAATTTTGTGAATCATTATTAAAATAAAAATTATTTTGAGTTCTATATCAAATTTTCCAAAATATTTTTATTTCCATTACAAAGGATTGTATAGAACCATTTCATCAAAAACAGGGTACAAAAAATATTTTAAAAAAAATTCTTCACTTTTTTGTCGTTATTATAAGATAAAATCATAATTTAATCAATCCTACTTAAATTAAATTAAATTAAGAATAAACCAAACAAAACAAAGATTAGTAGGAGAATTTTGAATGGGGTTTGTTCCCTCTTTTTCATACGTGGCACTAAGCAACACATCGAAGATGATTGGTTTTTCTGACAAATTGCCCCACATGACTCTATTAATCAGAATAGGAACTCAATAACTAGCTATCTTTTTCCTCTTTTGTCACGGAGTCGATATCGATATTGAAGCTCGATAAAATTTAAAAACATTTATTATAGAACTTATTTTTATGGACAATGCTTTTAGTAGATTTCTTTTTTAGGACTTAAATTTGAGACCTTTTGATTAAGCATAAAAGGAATCTCAATTATCTCCGATCCTACTATAACTTGTTCTTATTGCCTTGACACACTCTTGAAAAGACAATCACTAATATGAAAATTTACCATGTCGTTTTTTAATATACTAATAAATTTAAAATTTTATAAATAGTTATTGTTAATAATAAGAATAAATTAGAAATAAAATAATAAATTATTTTAAAAATTGTAAAAAAATGAATAGTTTTTTTATAAAAGTAGACACATAAAATAGGATATAGTTAACTAGACCATTCTAATGGTAAAACTAAAAAAAGAAAAATCGGAAATAACAGTAGTGTTATAAAATCATTCAAAAGCCCAAGCATTCTCTTTACGGATTTCCTCCTCTTGCTCTGGAGTAAAATCATTCTTGATGTTAAATTCTTCACGTATTTTCTCTGGAGATTTACCTTTGATTCTATCCGCAACTTCTTGACACATTGCATCCAGCATCTCCTTATCGTTAAGAAAATTAGTAGCTAAGATAAGATCATGCAAAATAGAGTGATCCACCTTCACGAAATTCTTGTCAAAATCCATGTCTTTCGAGATGCCTTCCTCTGAATGTTTCTTCCAGTATTCAACCACTTTGGTCATTATTTTTGCTATGGATATTAGGCAAGGGAATGACGTTTGAAACGCAATCGTCTTCCACTATGTTCTTGACGGCTTGTGACCTCACGGCTACCGCCTCGTCAAGTACAAATTCCTTGCCATCACAAGTCTTTAGAATTAAGAACTTTGTTGAACAAGTCATGATAGTAAAAATATATTTGATTAAGAGATGTTAATTTATTATGTTGAGAATATTATTGAAAGGAGATTTGAATGATTATAATGTCTCGGAGGTTTGAAGGGCTTAATTTATAGAGTTTCAGGTTTTCACTATCCTAATTAAAGTAGGAAGTCCAAAGGGAAAATTAAAAAAGAAATATGAAAATTAAACTCAATTTTGTATAAACCATGTCAAATTAGGAAAAAGAATGGCTTCTTTTCCTTCTTTAGAACTAATTAATGAAAAATTAAAAGGAAAATTAAAGGTTTCAAAACCATAACACAAACATTTTTTTCCTTGATACCTTTTAAATAATTCCAATATAAAAATTGAACATATATTTCTTTGCGTGGGGGTTGGTATTTCGTTTTCCGTGCAAAAGTACTAGACTAATGTTAAATCATACTTTTGAATTTTTGATATTATTATTTTATGTGTGGTCTAATATGGTCTATCCCAAATATTTACAAGAATTAAACACACACGAAAACAATATAAGAAAAAACATTTACTAATTTCTATTATTATGTTTGTATTATTAACTTTTTTTATAGAACTTTGATTGAAAATCAAATGCATACCTAACCAGATTCTTAAACTATGAAAATACTTGCAAATTTTTTTCTTTCAAATTTGATCTTAAAGTATTTAATTGAAATATTGTATCTAATATAATTTGTGTACATTTTGTCTTTTTTCATGTCCCACTTGTGGATTTTTACTTGTATGTTATTGTTGTTTGTTCAATTAGAATATAACTTAGTTTGATTGTTTAAATAATACTCATATTTTAACAAATTTAAGAAAATGACTATGTATAACTCGGATCGGGCTCCTCTCCATTTCTCTTCCTCCATTTTCCCCAAGTTCTTGCTTGAATGTGAGACACATGGGCCATGCCATAGATAAAAATTAACGGTTAAGTTTTAATTGAATTAAAATAAGATTCTAATTATAATTTAGATAATTAATATTTCAAAAGAAAAATGACAATAACACAATCATAACAATATATTATCTTGTCCATAAATATATTATTAAAAAAAATTCCTTTTTTCTAATCTTTTTCTTTCTAGTATTATCTTGTCTTTTTGTCCATAAATATATAATAAAATAATTTCTTTTTCTAATTTTTTTTTCCGTGATATTATTTTTGCTATTAATTATATGTAAACTAGTTTTAAAGTGAATATTCAAATTTGCTATCTAACACTTAGTTTTTTTTTAAAAAAAAACGGAAGATAAATACTCGTGTAGGAAAAAAAATAGAAAAGAGAAAAGTTTTTATAATATATTTATGGGCAAGATATTATATTGTTATGACTTATGATTATGTTATTATTATTTTTCTTATGAAATATTAATTATCTAAATCATAATTAGATTTTTTTTTAATCAATTAAATCTTAGCCATTAATTTTTATCTATGCCATGTGTCTCACATCTAAGCAACAACTTGGAGAAAATGGAGAGAATAAAAATGGATAGGAGCCGGATCCGTATTACTCTACAATGTTTTTTTCCCCTTTTTTCTTGCACATGGTAATTTAGGGGTGTGCATTCGGTTTTTCGGTTTGGTTTTGCACTATTCAGTTTGGATTTTTCGGTTTTTGATTTTGTAAAAGTGTAACCCAGTCTAATCCAAAATAAATTTGGTTTGGTTTGGTTTGGTTTTCTTCTATGCGGTTCGGCTTTTTTCTGTTTGGTTATTCGGTTATGTCAATAATTAATAACATAACCAAAGTAATAATATTTAATCTCTTAAATATACTTTCTAATATAAATCATAAGTAAAACTTAAAATACAATACTTATAAATATACCTACTATAGATGTAATTCAAACATAAAATATAAATGTAATCATCATGAAAGGCAATAACCAAAAGGGACCAAAGTGGTTAACTCCAACTTAATTCTAAACCTAAACAATATATATATATATATATATATATACACTTCGGTTTTTTCGGTTTTTATTTTTGAAAATCCGAAATCAAACAAAGTAATTTATTAATCCAAAATCAATCCGAAAAACCAAAAAACCAATCCAAATAAAAATTCGATTTGATTTGATTTGATTATTCGATTTAATCCAAATAGTTCACACCCCTACCTGATATGTAGTATGTACTGAACTTTCGTATAAAATTTAAAATTTTGGCCAGAAAGATAAAAACAAAACAAAAAGTAGGTCTCTTTCTGTAGGCTATTTATTTACAACTTACAAGGTATAAAATCCTACCTAGAATTTAAGAATAATCGTATTTTTTTTGTTTGCAACATAAATCTACGTCATGTAAGCTGTCATTTGTCATCTAATAATCTTATTCTTCTGATATTTGAACTCGATAAAATTAATTTGTAGTAATTTTATCCCACTAAAATATAAATAATTATTTTCAAACGTATCTTTAGAAAATTCTTCATTGATTAAACATCTTACTTAATTATATACCAATTGGAACAAAGATGATAAATTTGAGAAAACATATACTTAATAGTTTTAGACATCAAATATTCTGAAATAAATTTAGTTTGCTAGAGACACAAATATTTGAACCAAAGGGAGTTGATCAATTTCTTTATTTGGTTTTTGAGTAGTTCAGAAGTATTACTTTCTCCGTTCATTTTTATATGTCATCTTTTTAGATTTCTCTTGCATTAAGAAATTAAGTAAATTTACAGTTCTATCCTTATTTAATAATTTTTTTAAGTCAACTTTTCAATAACTAATAAATAAATTCATCTTTTATTTTAAATTTGTTTATTGGGATTTCTTTTTCGAACTCAGATTTTATAGGATAATGCAATTGTGAGAGTAATTAATCAATGTATGAAGTAATTACAATGAACATTAATTACTATTAATTTTTCTAGGCTGCTCAAATATTTATTTTCAAGACTAATTAAATATCAAGGATATAAAAGAAAAAGTATCGTAATTTATACATTGATTTTATGAAATGACAAGTACTCCATTATGGACCAACAATTTATATTAAAAATGACATATAAAAAGAAACGGAGAAAGGATTAAGTTTTAGTACATTATTATTTTCTAATAGTAGTTGACAAAGTTTATTTGGAGAGAGCATATTAGTATTAAGAATTGATTAATTAAATTAAATGTTCGTCTAATTCTTGTAGTGGTACGTTATTGAGTAAATATTAAATAGGGTCGTTGGAGAAGTTAAGGTTTGGGACCTACAGTTAAGGCCTCCCACTACACCAAATTAATCGAACTCTTCATTTAAATTGATTATTTATTAAGAATTGATTTAAAGGACACGACTCATTTTCATTATCAATTCTTCTTCTCTTTTGATGTAACTAATTTAGATTCACGCTAGAAAATCTTATTATATGATTAAAAATTTGAAGAGAATTTGATATCTATTATATCTATATAAAAAATAATTTTAATCATATATACGTAAACAATACTTCCTTCGTCCCTATTTAGTTGTCCATATTTCCTCTTTTAGTTGTCCCTATTTAGTTGTCCATTTTGACAAATCAAGAAAAGACAACAATTTTTTTCCTATTATACCCTTATTTAAATAAAGTTGTCATAAATAAAGTAAATAAATTTATGAACTTCCCAGCATTGATTAGTTATCTTGAGTGAATTTATTTTGAAATTTTAAATTGTACTATAAGGGTAAAATTGTAATTTTACTATGCTAATCATTATTGTCTTAATCTGTGTGCCATTTCTAAAGTGGACAACTACATAGGGACGGAGGGAGTAAATTTTTTTGTCGAATTCATTTTTAGACCTTGAATTTGAGAAATTGTGAAAGATGGAGGGAGCGAGGGGTACATGGTACGCACTTATTACCCACCATACATAACCAAGTGAGGAGCCGGCCACCATATAAATTACATTCGACGGTATGCAATAGCTTTGACTCAAATTCTATATTTATATGAAGAAATTCTTCAGTTACATCATGTTTGGATGGTTGTTATATGTTGTATTGTATTGTTAGTTTAAATACAATGTTTGCTTTAATTGTTTGTATTATCATTTAAATCCTTTGTTATATAACGACAAAATGTCTCATTTTATGTAACAATCGATTTGGTGTGGTTGCGTTGTTACCTTAATATTTTTTTCATTCAAATTTATGACGTAAGTCATCATGTAACAACGAAGAACGATACAGTCTATCCGAACATTATATTCATTAAAATTATACAATATAATACAATACAATACATTATGAAACACTATGTAACAACCATTCAAACAAAGTGTAAGCAATTTTAAAAAAAATCCGACTCTCCCAACAACCTTTGATGGTACTAAAAGATTTATGTGCATCTTTCTTTTTTCATGAGTCAATTTCTTATTCCATATAAGGGTCCACACTAATTTTATCATTGACTTTTTGTTTATGTGTTATCCTTTTCTAAATTTGCCAAAAAATTCTAAACGTGATTAACAAGTTTAGGGTAAGAGTGGTATTACAAGTTGTTTAATTGTCATTTCCAATATAAAGTTTACAAGGACTTGACTCTCATCTTGTTGATTAATTAGAAAAAAAACACTCAACCCATGTGTGCTTGGGCCCATACATTTCAACATCAAAATGTAGTAGCTTGGTCAGTTTTTTTGAAATACTTGGTACATTTTTGTTTCTTACTATTTGTTTTCAATAATATAAAAGGATTTTAGAAAATGAGTTTCTAGAAATCTTGCATTTAATTTCTGGTGAAATAGTGTAAATTATAGTACTACTAGGAGTAGTAGGGCTTCGAATTAGAAGAAGTTATACAAATAGTCAAATACACAATCTAAGATATTATAATCTTTAAAATTTCATACCATTTAAAAAAATTATAAAAATCTTCTCTCGAATACATCTCCATCCTCTCTGACACATCTTTATCCTCCTCGAATACATCCCTATCTCCTCTAGGATACACCCTTCTCATTAAGTAATGTATCTTTTGCAAAGTATCGTACAACCAAGTCATGTATCCGAGAGCAATGAAAATTTTAAAATTTTTGTAATTGAAAAAACTTTCGGGATAGAACGTAATTAGCTCCCAAATGTATAGAATTTCTGTAAGTTATACTTTGAATAAATAAATAAAGCGTGGAAAAACAACTTAAGATATAGTCACACTTTCCTTCAAATAAGGTCTTATACAACGCAAATTTAAATACAAATGAGCTTTAATACAAATATTAAATTAATGTTAGGAATTTATTTGTAGGGCTTATTAAAGCTAAGTCAATGGGAAATAGACGTGGACATGAGAATTAGCAGCATTTAATAACCGGCCATACAAATGCACGGAACTCACCATTACTGAAGTTGCCACAAGTGGATCAATTTAGGCCATTCATAATATATACCATGTACTCTCGATATACTTTCAATTTATGTGACGTTGTTTAAATTAACTGTTGAAAAGAAAAATATGTAACATGAAATAAAACTAATGCTTCAAGCACATTAAAATTATAGACATTTTTGTTTTACATCCTCTCGATTTCTTTTGTTACGTATCTTTCTAAGTTAGTCAAATGTTTCTCCAGAGAAACTTCCTACCTCTTTTTCCCCTCTCCTTCCTTCGTACTCGTTTTTTTTTTCTTTTTGTGTTTTTTTTTTCTAACAATTGATACCACACATTCACATGTCATATAAAGAAGTATCTTAAATTTACATAATTATTTGACTTCAGTGGTGCAAATATGATGACTAACCGCTAACGTAATAAAAAGGTAATCGTAACTTCAAGGGCAAATTTGACAATAGAAAAATGTAAAGCAACTTTAACTTACTACAATAACATGTATTCACTCGGTTTTAATTGTTGCAATGTAGTTTGAATAGACGTAAAGTTTAGAAAATAAATAAAAACTTTTAAATTAATGATCTTAACGTATGCTAAGTCCTAATATTTTTGTAATTGTAGAATAAAGTGAAAAGTTTAAAAATATCACTTTTTTTTCATAATAAATTTACTTAAAATAACATCGATTGAGATGGAGAGAATAGTAGATTAGCAAAATTTAAATTGTAAATGATGATAAGTCTCTACCTATATAGGATAAAAATTGTATTTAATTTTCTATCTTTTCTATTTCTTGATTTCTTGTTTAGGGAGGAAAGAATTTAATTAATTGTCGTTGACCATGAATGTTCCTTACACGTAATGCTATAATTACACAACAATATTATAGAGTATATATGTTGTCACTTCTATTTTTTCCCATACCACAACTATTTTTATACATTTACGTATGTATCGACTCTTTCTTGTTTGAATATATGAATAGAAGAAATATGCAAAGTAATTCAACACTTCCAGAAGGAGGAATGCTATGGGAAACTTCCTACTGACTTACCTAGTAAGATACTCTTTTTCGTCTCAAAGTAAGTGTCATTTTAATAAAAATCATGTTTAATAAGAAATTGAACATTGTTTATGAAGACGGAGTATAAGAATATAATTTTTTTTTTAAATACTATTTTTTGTCTTGAATTTCTTAATTGACACTTATTTTTCGACGGAGAAAGTTAAAATTATTTTTTCCCTTTTCGACATGGAGGACTTTATGCCACGCATTGAGATTCCTATTATTGTGACTTTTATATATAGAAAAGACTATACCTTATTCTTCTTTATAGCTAGTACTATAGTAGTTGCTTGCCACTATGAAAAAGAGGAGGCATGTACTACAATTAAGGCTAGTGTAGTAGAGTTATCTGGGAAAATTACATGTGATTTTCAAATGCATTATTTAATTGGGAAAATATATAATATATATGTATGATATACAAAATCATGTATATTGTTAATTCTTGATATATTTAACTAGCAAACATAATTATTTTAATCGATTTGTCATCTTAACCTTATTTTTTTTGGTTGTTGTTTAATATTTCTATGTCGGTGACCAAGATGCAACCTAATTGATTAGACGTGGGTACCAAAAAACAGGATATTAGGAACCATAGATTTTAGATGACATGAATGTAGCTAGTTTTTATAATATATGATTTGAATACTAAATATTAACCATATTTTATGGTAGGACAACATAGAATTAGGTGCATTGTGGATAGGAAAGTGTCTTGGATACTGTTGAGTAGGCTTCATATATATGATGTAGTTTGTCAGGGATAAGTTTTGTTCAACCAGAATTTTGTTAGCTAACAAACTTTTTTTTCTTTCTAAAGTTAAATTCATATAAATTTTTATTTATCATAGAATTCAAACTCATGACCTGGTGAATAATGAAACCGTCTATTTAATATTCCATATTACATATCAAGTTTTTGTTTACTGTAGAGTTTGAACTCATGATGTATGCCCAATTCACACATCATTAGAGCAAGCCTTGTAGCTTCTGTTTTTTTACTTTTTAATCAGATGGGAATACTTTTACCTAGACATAAACTTTTTCCTTTATTCCCTCTTTAGTTTTTTCTTTCCCTACCTATTCAACTTTATTCCCAGCAAGAAAATTCGAAAACTTCATACACCGCCCTGCGAGTGATTTCCAACTTTTTTTTTATCTCCTTTCTGGTCCAGTCAATCACATTAGGAAACTTCCATAAGCATGGATAATTCACTGGCAAACAAGAACATTTTGGAGATATAGGTTTAGCAGATAAAATGTTTCCAGTTTAGCTTCAGCTGGCTTAATGCTTCTACGTGCTGGAAATATGTTTCGAGTTAGGTCTGTCTAACCTGTCCTGACTTCACCATTACACTAACAACATATCTAGTGTAATCACATAAATGAGGTCTAAGGAGGATAGGACGTGTAGATCTTATCCTCTACATTGGGAGTGTTTCCGAATTGTGGTATCTAATCCTCAACCCTCCACTTCAACACTGCTACTCCTGCTGTGGGGGTAGAAATAGATCTTTTCACTAGACTCATATACTTCACCATGGGAAGATATTGCCATTTCTTTCTGTCTTTTTAGATGACGGTGATGTTTGAGTCAGCTAGCACATTACTTGACGATTCCTAGAATACATACAAGTTACTACCTTCTAGTACTTAATGAAATGTTTCAACTGTATCGGAATGTTGAGTTCGAGGCAACTCCAAGACACAATTGTCATTTCATAGAAACTAAGATCAGCAAGGCAACCCGGGGTGTGGCTTAGTAGTCAATGAAATGGGTTGGGAATAATAACATTTCAGGTTAAAATCCCGACAGAGGCAAAAATACTACTGGTGATTTCTTTCTATTTATGTAATATTAGGTAGATAGAGTTACTCAGTACCCATGCTAGTAGGGGAGGTAACAATGGTACCACATGGAATTAGTCGAGGTGCACGCATGGTCATACCATGGTTATACAAAACAAATCAGCAAGGATCCTTCTAAAAGATCAATAGACATCAAATGCTGTCACAAATAGCAACACCTTCCATGTAAACACCAAGAAATCAGTACTATTTATACATAGCAATTAACTATTGTACATCAGAATGAAACAGGGAAACCAATATTGTTAAATAATGGCATGAGAAGAGTTGGATCATTTCTTAGGGTGGATACTTTGTACAACTGCCTCAATTTCTTCCTTGACTCGTTCGAATACATTGGGTCCCTTAACTTCATCAACTGGGGTGTTTTCATCAATGTCACTAGTTCCATGAGTTTCCTTGTGATGGTGAGGTTTTTTATCGTGGTGAATCATAGCCTCAATCTCTTCCTTTGCGCGCTCAATCAAATTTGGTGCTTTTACATCTTTCACATCTAAAATTACAAAGAGATCAAAATGGAAATGAGGAACATAAACCATCTAACGTCCTAAGTTTGTACAACAACAGACTAGCCTAGATTAGCATCAGAAATAAATCAATTACCAGCAGACAAGAGAATACAAGAACAAACTGAGAAGAAAAGGACAGACCATTACCATCATCTAAATTGGGCAGACTCTTTAGTTTCAATGCTGCACCCCTGTCGGATTCTTAAAAAATATACTACTTTCGGAGAATCCAACATACAATTTTGAAGAGTCCAAGCAACATAGATCATGATAAAGAAAGACAAATGAAACTTGACCTAACTCAACCTCAAAATCTAGTTGAAGTGGTGAGGATTACCTTATAACTAAACCAAAGCATCATATCCCCCCAAATCTGGGATATCCAACACCCCCGTATGCCCAGTCTGGCAACTAAAATGTGGAGAATATAATACTGAGGCCCAACATTGATCAAATCAAGAATCGGGATGAGCCTTACCCTGATAAAGAGATAATGTTTGTGTCTAACTCAATCCCCAAAACAAGCATCAAGGCAAGGATTGCCAATTTGCCACCATATGAAGAGACCAAAGGACCACATCCCAACCAATGTGGGATATCCAACACCCCCGCACACCCAGGCCCCACAACTGGAACATAGACAATATAACAAGGGTCCCAACATTCATTAAATCAAGATTGGGATGAAACTTAGCTAATAACGAAATAAACCTTTGAGTTTAACTCAATCTTCAAGGCGAAGGATTACCCAATACCATATAAGAAAATCAAACAACCACAACAATTGGGATGTGAATATTCAACGCAAATACCAATTCAGTATCCATTCATAAAACAAGATTGAATTTTTAAAGCAATCACTGTCCACATACACGCTCAAATTGGAACAATCTTAACAGAGCAAAAAAAAAAAAGAAATTCTGTTCAGTTATTTCACGAATACATGAGGAATTAGGCAAAATGTACAATATGTTTTTCCTTGTAATTAAAATCAGTCAGCATCTTAATTTGCAATATATTTTATATTCCCTTAAGAAACCCCTTTCGATTGCAACACCTAGAGAATAGGAAATTTACCTGCAGTAGATGTTGGGGTTTCATTGCCTCTAAATTCTGCCATGGCAGGTTCTGATCAGGCTGCAGATACTGTTTTGCAGGAGAGGAGAGAAGCCGATGAACGTCAGGTACCGGAGATGTGAATTTTTATTTTTATTTTAACCAGGAGATGAATATATCAGTGCAATACAAAACAAAACATGGGCCTCGGGCTAAGGCTCCCTGTTTCGACTTGGATTTCCAAAGGGCCCAATAGAGAGAATGATTGAAGTTTTAGCCAATTTTTGCAAGTGCATGAAAGAGTATGGTTTTTATTTACAAGTTGCTACAATCTCAATAAAAATGACTGAAGTTTGGTTTTGTCTAGGTTATAATATTAGTAAAAGATGTTTGAAGTTAGCGTTAGCTAGATAAAAAAAAAAGTCTAAGGTTTGATTTTGTCAAGTTCACAACTTCACTCAAAAAAAGTCTGAAGTTGGTCTTGACAAGTCATATCAAACTTTAGGCAATAATGTCCGATGTTTGGATTTTATAAAATCATATTTTAAATATCTGAAATCGAACGCAACTTTCAATTTTAGTGGCACACATTTGAAATCATTCCCAAAACAGGTAAAGTTGCAAAAAAGAAATAAAAAGGTGAACATAATGATGACCCCCTAAACTAGATAGTTGTTCCCTCCCCCTGAATTTATACACACTTTACTTCCTTGTTATTCACTAGGCGCCCTGTTTAATTTATAGCCATATTCAAAAGTTAAATTAGAACCCAAAATACAAGTAATCAAAGAAAGTTATTCTCTTCCTCCTTTTTCTTCTTAATTGTTGTACAACAATATTTTTAGAATTTATAACAATTAAAGTATAATGTTCTAAAGAAGTGGATCTTGTCATGGCCACAACTTCAATAAAAAAATGTGTTCAATTGACCTTGACAAATCAGGATAAACTTCAAACAAAAATATTCAATATTTCATCCTAACAAGTCTACTTCAACCAACAAATGTCTCACGTTAACATTGACAAATCATTATATTTCTGATGTGCGGTAGATATATGTTTGAAGTTTTATCTTGTCAAGGTAAAATTTTTAGTAAAGTATGTCCAATGTCTAATCTTGCCAAGGCCTCAACTTCAATAAAAAATGTCAGAAATTTGACCTTGCCAAAATAACAACTTCAATAAATAGATTTTGCTCGTACGTCAATCTCAAGGACCCTTAGGTACAGTGAAAAAGAATTCCTTATTACAGATCAAACATATCTTTAAGGGAAATAAAACCAGCTTGGAAAAATATTAAGAAGAGTTGGGGACAAAGCTGGGAAGTAGGAGCCTAAGTACAAAAATCCAGTTTGAGGATCACCAAAACATCACCTCCTCATCCCATTGTTTTCAATAGTCGCAGCATAACCTATTTAACTGTCCGTGAAATGCCCTAAACCAGCCTTCTAGCCTTGCTCCGTACACCTTGTAAACCATGCAACAAAAAATGTTGTTATGCTGTTATTCTTGATCGACCCTTTGCAATACGTCGAGCAATAACTCTACGCCCACCCTTAGTTGCTTTGCTGCTCAAGGATCAAAATATGTGCTAGTCAGAACTCAACAAATAACATAAGCAATCTAGAGAAAAAAATTCCTGTAAAAGCAAGTGAACCGAGAAAAATGAAACTAGCTGGACATAAATGACTAAGCTGATCAGGTAGTCTAGGAGGCAAATGAAAACCTAATTTTCATTGCCAGGATGAGAGCACACCAGAATCCTGGGCTACGTATTAAGACCAGCAGTACATGGGATATTCTGACTCCATCTCCCCTTTCATGTACACTTACCTCTAGTTGGAGTTGTTCTAAAATAACTTAAATACGCCTCTGGGGAATGCATTATATGTCGTAATCCTACAGTTTCCAGAAACAGGAAGAGAAACAAAAATGGTCTAGTACATATTCCTTCAACAACTCAAAGACCCAAAAAGCTAAAATAGAATAAAATAGGAGCCAGATGGTGCACAATGCTACTCTCATGAGAATGTGTCCCATTTGTCTGGCAGCTAAAGAGCAAGGGAGAGATGCATACCGAGCAAAGTAACCATGTGTCCTTTTGCGCCTCATGTTGCTGGGTTGGTAGGTTCTCTTAGGAAACAAAAGCATCCCACTTGATGAAGAATCATCAACTGTATGAACAGAAATAGAAGAATGATGCAGTATTCATGTAAAACCAAGTTAATTACACGATTCTTTGTAAGCAAGTCTGATGGTTTAAATGGATACAGATGAAATAACAAATAATAATGTCAATTGTTAATAGCTTTTACAAAAATAATTAGCGGTCCAACGAAGGTGCAAACATCTAAGAGTTATATAACAAGTTCAATTTCTGACTACCCAAGCTTTTTATTCATTAGGAAACTGAATTACACAACAACTGCTTTTGTAGAAGCGTATTGCAACCAAATAGACAAAAAAGAGCAACTCCATACAGCTATCAACTCTAAAGAAGATAGAGTATATGGAGGCTCTTTTTTGTCTATTTGGTTGCTATCAACTCTAAATATAATTGTCTAACATCTACGTAAATTTGACTCATCAGAAAGCAACCAAATAGACAAAAAATGCCTCCATACAACTATCAACTGATCAACTTTATATATGATTGTCTAAATTATAGATAATTTTTTTTTTTTTTTAGAAGGTAACAAATCAAGATAATTCTTGTTTCCTAACTTCTTAAGAGAGCTCTCTCCAAGTTCCAGTTAGAATGCGGGGAACCACGAGTACTGCAATAGCCATAGAATATAAAGTCAAGTACTGGGTTTGTTTTTGGAATGTGCAATGAATTTTCCGAATCGAATATTTGCTGTGTTTGGATGTATATATAGTGCAACCATAATGGATGGAAATTATCTCCACTTTTAGCAGAAAGGAATCAGTTAAGAAGATTGTGTCAAGTTGTGCGGGTCATGACCCAACCTATTTTAGCACAACCCGTTTCATCCCAAGTAACTTTTGAGCCATTTTTTTTAGCCCAACCCATTTTGGCCCGCCCAAATCCAACTCAACCCACCCATTTGACATCGATACTTTTTAACTATGTATTAACACATGTTACAATGATCTAAAAATCGGCAACCTAACAGGTTACATCTACCCTGTTGGTGATTCTTTTTCCAATCCACTTATCTTTTGAGATAAGAGAGCTCCTTTTCCATTCTAGTTCGAAAAAGTACTAAGCTAGTTTTCACAGAAAACTGAACTCTTCGTCTGTTTTGGTTGAAGAAGAGGTTGCTGACAGCTCAATGTTTCTTTTAATAGGCATTAGATAGTATTTTGACTTTTTAAAATTTAAGCATCATTGAAACGAAATGCAGTAAGGAAACAAATATTCAGAGGATGAAACCAACATCACAATGTTCAAAGTTCGACAATTAGTTGCAAAATTCTGTAGCATTGAAGTCAAACCAAGGTTTATCAAGACATACCATAAGTAAATTGTAGTTCTATGAGCGCAATTAGCACAACCCCACAATGGGTTGGATTGAGCAAGTTGACATCACTTATTATTCTATACATTTGAAACCCAACTTTGACCTACACATAAACTTCAAAAGGTTGGACTATGACTCATATTTTTGTTAACTCAACCTGTTTGACTCTGTTGAATTTCAACCCAACATTCCCACTTTTAGATTAATCTGACTGTAATTATCAACGAACTTGAACAGCAAGCTGCTCCAGAAACTTTCATAGGTGACTTCTATCAGTTAACCAACAGTTTATCAACCCATGGTACAAACTGCAGCTTTAGATGGATTTGTCAGGCATATCATCTTTGTCTATAGAAAAAAGAAGAGCTTTTTCCAGTGATCTAATTATATCGAACTTTCCGGTTAGTGTGAACCTAAAAATAAGCAATAGGCTAGAATTGGAACAACTGTCATTGCATTCGAAATGCAATCAATTAGCAACCTAGAGTGCGAGGAAACTTCTAAATGCTCCACTTCTCAGAAAAAATAAAATGTAAATCAATCATTCAACTATGCTACAATTTCCAACCTAGTTGAGCTCAGCTATATGCATCAGGTATATTCGCAACCCATTTCGTATCACAAAATGAAATATTAAAAGTATTATGTACCTCAACTTTCCAGCTAAATGCTAACATTACGCAAAAGTATAGTATAAATTGACATATAGAGAGGGAATTTACCGTCAGGGAGGAAAAAGGGGAGTGAAGGAAGGCCAGTAGGGTATAAGAAACCTTCAGTGGAAACCTTCTTGAACGAATCAACGTCGGACTGGGGTAAATCAAGACGAATCGGAGACTGAGACTGAGAGGAGAGAGATGGAAAAAACCTAGAAGTGAGTGTCGGATTCGCAATTTGTGGCGTTTGTGCTGAACATCTCAAGTTTTGGGTCATCAAACGGCTAATCAGAGAAACGCCCGTCCGAATTAGAGTTTTCGACGACGACGACATTTTCACACACAGTTGCTACAGAACGATGATAAACCCTAACACAGTATCTACTACTCCGAGTTCTTCCAGTTTCCACCATTTTTCCTTCGAAAAGAACTCTAGGCACTAAATGGGCCGACCCTTCTTGTGGGCCTTGGCTTCTAGATTGGGTTCTAACCCAATTAAGTTGGGTTGGCCTGGTTTTGATTTGAAAGCGTTAAAATTCACAAATAGTTACTTTTCAGCTCGAAATAATTATGTTAGCTATAAATGGTAAGCTGTTATATTTTAATTTTAATAATATTATGCATAACTTATGATAACAAAATATTATAATTGTCCCAAGGTTTAATTATGTAAGGTAAGAGATCCATTACCAGCTTACAAGATATATAATATTGTGGGCTATTCTATTTTTCTTTTTAGGACTAGATTTAGTCGGGGTTTGAATTGGTTTATTTTTAGTGACTTTTTTTTTTAGTTTTGGAGTGTTCGAATAACCCACAATTTAAAGCAAGAAAAGTAACCTAAAAAAAAGAAGAAGCCAAAAGTCAAAAGTTAGGGGTTACCAACTTATGACTTTTAACTTATAAGTCACTTAAAAAAAGTCAATCTAAACAATCAGAAGATGCCAAGGAGTGTGTATCTTGAATTACTTTGTTGGCCACAAGATATATAATACATACATTAGAAGTTTAACATCAAGCGAGCTCAGTTGTATATACTCCGAATGGGGGGGATCGGGTATTTGTAAACAAGCACTCAACTTTTAGCATATCAGGTAACAAACAACAGTACACTATATTTCATCTGGCTGTTTCTGTTTACAAGGTAGAAAAGAATAACCTAAATATTCTGCCTAACCACAACTTTGTCAATAAAGGAACCTACAACAACACAGCCCTGTGGTACCAAGCAAACAAAAAAAAAAGTGGCACTTCTGAATCAATAGCTGGTGAATTAGCTTCACTACAAAATACAAAAGGATGAGGTAATAGACAAAAACAAATCAACAATCAAGGAATCAACAATATGGATTTTGCATAGGATGGTCGAACCAAATTCATCTCGAGATGTACAAAAGGTTACTGATCAAGTGTGACTGGATGAATTTCATTGTCCAACTTCTAATGCAGTTGAAATCCACTCTGAAGCAGCTGTGTGAACGCCTGCTTCTACATGCATCGATAGAGAGACTGGAGTGACTGCTATCTGTTGAGCACAATAATATCAATTGGTCAAAAGCATATAAAGACAGCTTATCACTAGTTTGACATTGGTTAACGTTACATATCCAGCACTGCCTGGGGAAAAAAAGACAATTACACTAAGGATATGAGTAATAAACTTACAAAGCCATTTTCAAGAGCTCTAAAATCTAAATCCTCATCCTCTTCTTCCTGCTTTTTGTCAAGTAACTGCAGCGCAAATAACAAATAAGGTCATTCACTTAAATATTAGAACCAACTGGTACTAAGTACAAAGAAATGGAAAGGCATTGATGAGAAAGATTAGTATAAGGAAATGTGAGACATTTGGCTTTTTTGTGCTTCCGCACAAGCCATTCAAAGAGAGGAAAATTATGGATTAATGTGACGATTTAACATGTTCTTCTGATACATAAGATCCCTCTTTTCCATTGACATAGATTAATTAAGTTGAAAATGGCATTTTCAATTAGAAAATAAACCTGAAGATTCCTCTATTTACTTATCCAAGACAGCAACTGGATACAATATTTCCATAGAGATGGAAAAAATTTCCTTACCTCCAATCTGAAGTACTTGGCTTTCCGGTTGGGATCAGATTTCCCTGATACACCAACCGATTCAACCTCCTCTATATTCTTTTTCTGTGTGGCTAACCGACGAGCGGCACCCTGAAAAAAAATGAGAATTCGGAAGTCTGAATGGTTAAGAGTATCTACAATGCAAACCTTGATTGAGAAAACTAAAACAAGCAGGGGCTGCAAAGTGTTACAAATAACTATATTTTGACCCATTTATGTGCACTTTTGTCTTATTGTGTACTATAACGGAATCAAAGAAGCCACTCAAATACTACTCATCTTACTGGAAACTGGGAAATGAATCAGCTTTTAAGTCACTACCTTCCTTAAGCTCTGACTACTCTACTTTTTAAGATTCAACAGAATTTCAACTCCATATAAATTCCTTTTAGATATAGGTAGGGGACAGCTCAATTCTTGATCTTGTTTAACTTTAAGAGCAATTAGGTTGTCACTCACTTAAAGGCAATACTACACACTTGCTATCATCATCATAAATTATCTAGGTCACCACATACCAGTGAAGGACCAGTTAACTCACCGCTGCAGAAGCATCTCGGCCTAGTTGCGCAAGCTGTAGTCCAAGCATTTGCTGATTGGGAACAAAACGTCCGGCAGCAGGATTCCTGCTTGCTGAAATAGCTTGCCAGCAAAGCTTAGGGCTCCAATGACTTGGCCTGGTCGATTTGAATCCCTGTCACATAAAAGGTAAAAATAATCTCTCTACATCCACATACATGGAGAGATATAATATGCTAAAGCAAAACAGTAATGTGGCTGGACTTGGGGAGTAAAAGGAAAGAAGACTAAAACTTTGCTTTTGCATGCCAACACCAATAGTGTCACACGTACATTCTTCAGAATGATTGACAATTAGCAGTTTCGAATGGAGACTCTTTTTGATGAACTGGTCTGACCAAGGAATCACAAGTCCAAAAACTCGTATTTTTCTCAATGGGAAGAAGCGCCTCAAGGGTGACAATAAAACAGACCTTGTTTGTCAGAGGAGACTTTGGAATTTCCACATGCAGCAAGCAACATTTGGGAAAAACTCCCTTCTCTATATCTCTAAGGGCTGCATTTATCAACGGTAAACAAACACCAACGGCATCCTTGAAATCAGTTTCCTGACTTTCATCCTTCTTCCTAAAATAGATTATGGGTACATTGTTAAGACCATCAAGAGTGATTAAAATTTTCAGCAGTATCCCCTAAATGATAGGCAAATACCAGTCAAGTGATATCGATATAGATGGCACACCACTAAACAATGACTCCCTTGCACCAGCTACAACACCTGAGTAAAACCTGGAAACAGTGAAGTAGTACAAATAATCACAAAATTCTATGCTGATATAGAAGTAACAAATAAAAGAGCAAGAAAGTGCCAATTCACAACTTCAATATGAGCAGTAGTCATAATAAAACAATTTCAAACTATAAAGTTGTGCTAAATTTTATAGTTCACTAACAGAAAGGTCATAAAAAGAAAACACTACTTACATATGATGGCCACAACTTGAGCCCTTATTGATTCCACTTATCACCTAAACGTCCAAGCAGAAATAAATAACAGGATAGTCAGCAACATAAGCAATACCAAACCCAAAAATGGAATAGGAAAATGGTATAACTGAAAACATGTCAAAAAATACCAGCATAGGCTTTGACCAGGAAAATAGTGCACCAGACAAGGCTAATGACACACAATCTACGGGAGTCCCTGACACCAGAACAAATTCAAAAGGCGTAACATGTTAGAGCTGAAATACTGTATAGTTTCTAAATGTAAGTGTAATCCTACAAAGCTAGGGTAAATATAGATTACAATTTTTCCAACAAAAGACCGAGTAGAACATATACACTAAAAGCCAATAGTAACAATGTCATACCTGAAACTTCATAAGCAGTAGCACCAGGAATCTCAGCCGACGTAACAGCAATGGATTCTTTCAGGGTAAAAGAATGGCCTGCCATTGATTCATCTCTACAATAGCATTTGGAAGAAAACACATTAACCATAAGTTATAAAGCGCTTAGTTTGGATTATGATTAAATGATTTTATCCAATCTAATATTAGTCTTACTAATGCAGGGGATAATGTTTTATTAATACAAAATTTAATATCACTCTTATTCCACTATCACATTAGAAATCTCAGATATGTATTACATATAAACTGCAATGAATCAACAAAGCTAACTCAGGACCCATTTCGACCACAAAAACCAAGAGATCCCGCATTACAGATAACATAATTTCAACATCTACAAAACACGGACAACCACAAGAGTACAATATCCCAAAAGTAGCACTATGGCTCAATCCAAAACTTGTTGGAATTAGCTATGGAAACCCTTTTATATATTCCCCCTCATTTGGACCCATTTCATTCCAAAAATTATACCTTTATACATGGTTAAAGCTATTTTTACGTATATCTAGTTAATGTTGAATCCTCGTTGGCTTCTTCATGTGTTACTTCTTAATATATTGAAGGACTTTAGTGAAAATACTTTGTCCGCTAGTGCAATGAGACAATTAATCAAGAGTCACAAGAAACTGCGTATAAGTAACAGGGAAAGAGAAATTTAAAATAGAACCCACGATTGAGGAGCGCAAACGTTAACATTGTAGAGGCCCAGACGAACAAGAGCATCAACAAGATAGGTAAGGCCAGGGGATTCAATCCCATCAGCGTTAGTAACTAAAACAACAGGCTTTGTATCGTCAACCTCTACAGGATCCGAGTTGGGTTCCGTGGAATCATCATTTTTATCGTTTTGGGGAGCACCCTTTCTGCTAGAAAGAACATCTTGAAGATTGGAAACAAGCCCAGGAGGCAAGAAGTTAGCTTTCGCCCCAGAAGTCCTCATTCAGAAAGCGTTGAGTGATTTTCAGGAATTGAAAGAAAGGGACGTGACGTGAAGGAGAGGAAAACGAGGGGAGTAAATAAAGCGCTTAAAAATGTATTAGACCGCTTCCAACGCCGTTCTGAGGCTATTTATTACACTGCAAATTTAGTCTCAACACGTACTTCTTTTTTGTCTTTTTCTTTATTTGAGACAGTGGAGCGTAAAAAATATATACTTAAATTATCCGTAATTTTATTTTAATTTCATATCTTAATTATTTGAAGTATTGAAAAATATATTTAAATTATTACTTATAAGTTTGTAAATAATAATATGTAACGGTGTATGAATTATATTCTTTCTTATTAAAATAAAAAATTATCACGTGAAAAATAATTTCACCGTATAAAAATGACAAACATAACATATAACAATCCCAACCAAAAATATAAATTGGAACACTTAACTTCACTCTTCAAAAGTTCAATTGAAAATTTTCTTTTAAAAAAAACGTCCGAGCAATAAGGATAATACCTTCTATCAACAGCACTGACGTTTCCATAAAGAAAAATGATAGTACTATAATTAGCAATTAAAATTCATAAAGAAGAATCTTCTTGTTGTAGGTAAGGAAATGACAATATGCTTGAGAAATCTTCAATTTGGCTTTGAGCAGAATGAAATTTAGTTAAACTTCTCTTACTTCTAATTAGTTCCTATTAGTAAAAACACATCCACAGCCCACATACATTCAGTTTCCATACAAAGTTGTCATCTACATTTCATTTAAATGTGAGATTAGAATCACAAGGTTTTCAACCTCCTTTTCTTACAATATAAGATGGTTGATTAACTTGTAAAAGTTAAAACAAAGAACTATGCTATCTTTATATTCCAGGCTAATGCATCTATCTTACTAGAAGTTAGTTGTAGGGGGCACCAGCAAAGATTTTACACCTAAATGCAACAGTCAAAACTCATCAAATATTTGCAGCCTTAGAGGCGAACTTGTCACTTTCAATAAGGATGATACTTTCTATTACCAGCGTTCCAATATACACAGGCACCATTTCTGCCACCACCTCCATATCCTCTGTTGCCCCCCATCATTCCAGCCGTTACCACTGTTCCCATAACCACGACCACGACAATAGGAGGCAGGCACACCATAGCTGCTGCCTCTTTAACCAGCTGCACCAGCTCTAATTGGAAAAACCCTTGTAGTTTTAACCTACAGACGACAACCTTTTTTTGTTTCATCAAAGTAAAAGAGGCAACAATCAGTTCTGACTTCTGTGCTCTATAAATTCCTAATTACTCACTTGTTTGCCACGAAGTTCATGCATATCGCTATTAGATAAAACACGTTCAACTGCTTCTTCTTTATCAAAACTCACAAAGCCAAAGCCTCTGGAGCGACCAGTTGTTTTATCCAAAATGATCTGATGCCCCACAACATTGCCATAAGAAGAAAAATATTCCTTCAACTCACCTGAAATTAATCACTAAGTTAAAGAGCAAACTTTGAAATAAGAAATGATATCATGTACTCTTTACCTTCAGTTAAAGATAATGGAAGACCACCAACATGAATTCTCTGTCTATAAGTTACTGGTATCTTCACATCCACCTTATACACAAATAGAATATACTCTTTAAACATAAACCAAGGCAAAGAGTAATAGTAAATAAAGGAAAAATGACAGTAATGTGGTGCTTTCAGGAGAAAATTCTACCTCTTTACTATCTATGTTATGGTATGTGTTTAAAACTTTATCTGCAATTTCCGGGTTAGCATATGTAACAAATCCAAATCCTAGTCGCCTTCCAGAGACTTTATCACGCTTTAGTACAAAATCAGCTAGATCTCCAAACTGCCCGAAATGGGCCCTCAAGGATTCTGGAAAGTAAAAAATCATAAATATTACTCTGAGAATATGAAAACTGAGGCGAATAAATCACAGAGATTTAAGAGTATTAAAGAATTCAAATATTTCAGGTTAAAAAACAGAGGGTCCAATTTGGGACGTAATATCACAATGATACATATATAGCAAGATAGCATCAATACCTTCGGTTATCTCCATAGAAATGCCTCCAATAAAAAGTGGTCTATTATCAAGAAAATACAACAATTTGGTAAAATTCAAACGATAAACAAGGAAATCAAGAACATGTGATTTGCTACAAGCTATAAACTAAGCTATGAACTTACCTTGCTGAAGAACCACGGGCTTCCCTATCAGCCATTGTTTTCTTTATCCTTTCTAGCTGAAAAAGATAACGAATCGCAACAAAACCTTGACAGATTTCAGCACGAGAATCGAATACTGAGTTTTTTGTGATTGCGTAAAACCCTAGCTTTGTGCGCTAAAATTTGAAAATTGCCGCCGAATGAGATTTACCAGTAAATCAAATACTTCAACAGAAAGAGCAACAACTTGGCGGTTTCAAAAGAGACTACATATATAGTCCCGGAATATAACGCACCACCTTCCATATTGGGATTTTTATTTTTTTTTAACATTCAAATTATAACTCCTTCCAATTGAATTATACATTTGTCTCTATCTTGTGATACAATTTAACTCGATATAGAGTTTAAGAAAAAAAAAGATTTTGAAACTTGAAGTCTAAAATAAGTTAAGATATTTATTTGATTATAAATTATTTCAATAAAAATAAAAGGAATATTTAAATTTAAATTGTTACTAAATATAAAAATGTGTCATTCATTTTTTGAACTAATTGCTAAAAAGAAAAGCAAGTCATAATAGAGAAAATAGTTTAAATTTTGAAAAAACTTCTAGTATTCATTATACAAATAAGTTAATTATAGAAAAAAGACATAAAGTGACACCTGAAGTTATCCCGAATTTTCAAAAAGACACTTTGACTATGTATTGAATACCCTTGTAAATAGACCATTTTGATCTATTTTATTCCCCTGTTTGTATTCACACAGATGACGCACGTGGATGAATAAAATTTCTTCCAAAAATGAATTAAAAAGCGCTATGTGTCATTTTTTCTCTCTATTATTTAATTACTTCCTCTCTAAATACATCATCTTACCCAATTCTTTCAAAAGATCAGTTGGTTGAAAGTTTAAACTAAAAAAAAAATCTTCTTTTTGAATGAAAACAACCCAAAAAGTTAAAGGAATTCTAACATCTTGTTAATTTCCAGTCGTCAAAATTAAATTTCTTTAAAATTTGAAAAATCAAGTTACCTAGAATCGCATTTGCAATGACAAAAATAATTCGGTATTGCATTTATTATTTCATTCTGCAAAAATGCCGCAAACTAAACTCTTGCAGAACCCCAATCCATGGAACTTAACGAACCTCAAGTCTTAACAACAATGGCGGAAAAAATTGTCGATTCCAAAAATTGAAAGCATGCTCCAACAACCGGAGATAAATCAACTCCCATGAAGCTAAAATCAACCCAAAAAGTTCTGAAGAAACCCCATTAATTGTCAAACACATATGTAGACCCTTAAACTTGTTCTTAAATTTCATTTTGGCACTCCAACTCAATCTTGTTCCATTTTAACCCTTCAACTCCAATTTTTATGTTCCATTTTGGCACTTCTAAGTGATGTGGCAGAGTGTGCATCACACTTTCTCTAAGAGAGTGAAAGACAAAAAAAATAAAATAAAAGATAACCCTTCAACTCTATTTCTTTTATGTACCATTTGACACAAAATACTAATTTTATGATTTCTATGTATGTTATTCAACTGCAATTTTGCATTTTAAAAATCGGCGTTCATTCATTAGTTATTGTAAAAAATTAAAATTGACGGGATGATCATTGATTTTTTTTATAAAAAAAAAGTAACAATTTCTTTTTAAGAGTTTCCCTATAATTTTGAGTGAAAAATAACCGACAAAAGTGCGTCAATTTTCTTTCTTAAGAAAATCAATGACAACCCAACGAAGTCTATCGAGTTTCAACATTTTCTTGTAGTGTTATTATTTAGAAATGAACATGAGTTTTTTTTTACTCGTATTTAGTTGAATGAAAAAATGGAAAGCTAATATTTGAGTTAGTTCAAATAGACTAGATATGAAAAAAAATATGTGGTGTTATTTAATTTAATTAATTGTTTAAAAAAGAAAATCAACACACTTTCGTTGATTATTTTTTCACGCAATAATGTACAGAAACTCTAAAAAAAAAATTAAACAAAAAATGAGGTTCATCCATTATTATTTTTTTAAAAAAAATATGACGTTGATTTTTAAAATGAAAAAGTGGAAATGAAGAACATAAATAAACATAAAGAAATCATAAATTTAGTATTTTGTGTTTAAATGATACTATATAAAATAGAGTTGAAGGATTAAAATAGAACAAGGCTAAATTAGCATGACAAAATAAAAAATGGGGGCAAGTTAGAGAAATTGTGTATGTGTTTTTAATTGGCTTTTGTGCCATATCATGGCATGTGAAGTACACACATCCCACTTTGTTGATTCTTTGGAAAGAAGTGCCAAAATGGAACATAAAAATTGGAGTTGAAGGGTTAAAATGGAACAAGGTTGAGTTGGAGTGCCAAAATAAATTTAAGGACAAGTTTAAGGGCCTACATATGTGTTTGGCCTATTCCAAAGGATAGTAAATATGTAAAATTATACAATTAGCAATTAAAATTCATAAAGAAAAATCTTCTTGTTGCAGATAAGGAAATGACTATACTTGAGAAATCTTCAATCTGGCTTTGAGCAGAATGGAATTTAGTTAAACTTCTCTTACTTCTAATTAGTTCCTATTAGTAAAAACTCATCCACAGCCCACAGACATTCAGTTTTCGTACAAAGTTGTTAACTACATTTCATTTCATTTAAATGTGAGATCAGAATCACAAGGTTTTCAACCTCCTTTTCTTACAATACAAGATGGTTGATTGACTTGTAAAAGTTAAAATAAAGAACTGTATGCTATCTTTATATCCCAAAGTAAACAGGCTAATACATTTATCTTACTAGAAGTTAGTGGTGGGGGGCACCAACAAAGATTTTACACCTAAATGCAACAGTCAAAACTCATCAAATATTTGCAGCCTTGGAGGCGAACTTGTCACTTTCAATAAGGATGATACCTTCTATTAGCAGCACCGGTGTTCTCATATGCATAGGCACCATTTGTGCCACCACCTCCATATCCTCCGTTCCCCCCATCATTCCAGCTGTTACCACTGTTCCCATAACCACGACCACGACCATTGTAGGCTGGCACATACCTTTCATTAGCAACATCGGTGTTCCCATATGCGTAGACATCATTTGTGCCACCACCTCCATATCCTTCATTCCCCCGATAATTCCAGCTGTTACCACTGTTATAACCACGACCACGGCCATTATAGGCAGGCACATACCTTTTATTAGCAGCACCTGTGTTCCCATATGCATAGGCATCATTTGTGCCACCACCTCCATATCCTCCGTTTCCCCCATAATTCCAGCTGTTACCACTGTTCCCATAACCACGACCACAACCATTGTAGGCAGGCACATACCTTTCATTAGCAGCACCGGTGTTCCCATATGCATAGGCATCATTTGTGCCACCACCTCCATATCCTCCGTTCCCCCCATCATTCCAGCTGTTACCACTGTTCCCATAACCACGACCATGACCATTGTAGGCAGGCACATACCTTTCATTAGCAGCACCGGTGTTCCCATATGCATAGGCATCATTTGTGCCACCACCTCCATATCCTCCGTTCCCCCCATCATTCCAGCTGTTACCACTGTTCCCATAACCATGACCACGACCATTGTAGGCAGGCACATACCTTTCATTAGCAGCACCGGAGTTCCCATATGCATAGGCATCATTTCTGCCACCACCTCCATATCCTCTGTTGCCCCCATCACTCCAGCCTCTACCACTGTTCCCATAACCACGACCACAACCATTGTAGGCAGGCACAGACCTTCCATTAGCAGCACCAGCGTTCCCATATACACAGGCGCCATTTCTGCCACCACCTCCATATCCTCTGTTGCCCTCATCATTCCAGCTGCTACCACTGTTCCCATAACCACTACCACGACCATAGTAGGCATGCACACCGTAGCTGCTACCTCCGTAACCAGCTGCACCAGTTCTCTTTGGAGCAACCCTATTAATTTCAACCTACAAACACAATTTTTTTTTGTTTCATCAAAGTAAAAGAGGCAACAATCAGTTCTGGGCAGTATAAATTCCTTATTACTCACTTGTTTGCCGCAAAGTTCATGCATATGGCCATCAGATAAAACTTTTTCAACTGCTTCCTCTTTATCAAAACTCACATAGCCAAAACGTCGGCTCCGACCATGTCTTCTATCCAAAACGATGCAATGATCCACAACATAGCCATAAGGAGAAAAATGTTCCTTCAACTCATCTGAAATTTAATCACTAGGTTAAAGCATCAACTTTTTCAACTGGCAGAAATAAGAAATGATATCATGTATACTCTTTACCTTCAGTCAAGGATAATGGAAGACCGCCAACATAAATTCTCGTTGTATTAGTTACTGGTTTCTCCACGACCACCTTATACACAAATAGAATATACTCTTTAAACATAAACCAAGGCAAAACGTAATAGTAAATAAAGGAAAAATGACAGTATGTGGTGCTTTCAGGAGAAAATTCTACCTTTTTACCATCTATGGTATGGTCTTCCTTTAAAACTTTATCTGCAATTTCTGGGTCAGCATATATAACAAATCCAATTCCTCGTCGCCTTCCAGAGTCTTTATCACACATTAGTACAGAATCAGCTACCTGTCCAAACTTGCTGAAATACTCTCTAAATGATTCTGGAAAGTAAAAAAAAATAATACTAAATGAGGTTAGAGCAAAGATAGTCAGATATTATGAAAACAGGAATGCAGATAGAGTAGATGCACTGATTTCAAAAAATAGATGCGAAACATAGTTTACTTAGGCAAACTATTTTGATGTTTGTCACTGTTAAAAATTAGTAAACATTTTCTGAAGAAACTAAAGGATTTATCCAAAAGCAGAGATACCAACACAATTTACTATTGAAGGAGAAGATTAACTCAATTACTCAATCAAATATTAACAATTATATGAATCTTTAAAATGCCTTCTCATTATCATGTTAGGAACACATACTGCAAAGTTTGCCTCTCTTTACTGTTTGATGTTCGAAGAAAGCCAAGCCCCAACTTCTCACACCCCAATCACACTAAGATGCAATTTTAGAATAACTTTAACTACATAACCAAAACTCTGATATTCATGTCCAAGTCTGAGGCGAATAAATTTCCCACAATCACAAAGATTTAAGAGTATTAAAGAATTCAAATATTTCAGCAGAGGGTCCAATTTGGGACGTAATATCACAATGATAGATATATAGAAACATAGCATCAATACCTTCGGTTGTCTTCGTAGAAATGCGTCCAACAAAAAGTTTTCTATCATTAAGAAAATGCAACAATTAAAACGACAAACAAGAAAATTAAGAGCCAGTGATTTGCTATAAACTAAGCTACAAAACTTACCTTACTGAACAACCATTGATTGAAGGTTTTAATTCATCGGCTTCCCTATCGCCTACTTTATCAGCCATTTCCACATCTTCATTTGGTTGGTCAGTTTCTTCATTTCGTTCCTCATCAAAATCCATTGTTTTCTTTATCCTTTCTAGCTGAAAAAGATAACGAATCGCAACAAAACCTTGACAGATTTCAGCACGAGAATCGAATACTGAGTTTTTTGTGATTGCGTAAAACCCTAGCTTTGTGCGCTAAAATTTGAAAATTGCCGCCGAATGAGATTTACCAGTAAATCAAATACTTCAACAGAAAGAGCAGCAACTTGGCGGTTTCAAAAGAGACTACATATATAGTCCGGGAATATAACGCACCACCTTCCATATTGGGATTTTTATTTTATTTTAACATTCAAATCATAACTCCTTTCAATTGAATTATCCCTCCGTCTCCATCTATGTAATGTACACATTAGCATCAATAAGCTGTAAAATCAAGTAACCGAATCGAAACCAATAATCCAAACCAAAAAAAAAGTTATTGATTTATTATTAATGAGTTATTGGTTTGACAATTTCGATAATGATTTTGATTTTTTTTATAACCAGGTTATCTGATATGCTGATAGTAAATTAATAAATTATATTTATACTTTTCGGTATGTTAAGTCCTTAACTTAGCGTTTAGTTTCATACTTTTATGTTTGATTATCTCAAATTTACGGTTATCATTCATTGTGCTAGTGTTTGCTTCTAAGCAAAATGCAATATGTCAATTCATGTGTATGAGTTATTTGGTTTATTACCTAGTTTCTAAGTGATTTTCAAAGACTTTTTGGATGTTAAATCTTAATGGTTAAACTGATAAGCGAACTGATAATGATCAATAACCGATAACCTTATAAGTCAATACAACGATTTAACATGTCTATAAAGTACAAACGATAATCAATAAGTCGAACACATAAACTTTAAATCCGAACTGAAATGACCCAATACACAATCCTACCTGCATGTTTCAATTTAGGTGGATATGTATAACTAAATGAGATAACAATTGTCATGTGATTAACTTAATACGTTTGAGAACACACATGTTTTGCAGAATTTGAATATGTAAAATGATATATAATTACTAATTAGCAAATAAAATTCATAAAGAAAAATCTTGCTGTTGCAGATAAGGAAATGACAATATGCTTGAGAAATATTCAATCTGGATTTAAGCAGAATGAAATTTAATTAAACTTCTCTTGCTTCTAATTAGTTCCTATTAGTAAAAACTCATCCACAGCCCATAGACATTCAGTTTTCATACAAAGTTGTCATCTACATTTCATTTAAATGTGAGATCAGAATCACAAGGTTTTCAACCTCCTTTTCTTACAATATAAGATGGTTGATTAACTTGTAAAAGTTAAAACAAAGAACTATGCTATCTTTACATCCCAAAGCTAACAGGCTAATACATCTATCTTACTAGAAGTTAGTGGTCAAAAGTCATCAAATATTTGCAGCCTTGGAGGCGGTCCTGTCACTTCAAAGAAGGATGAGACCTTCCATTATCAGCACCGGTGGCACCATTTTCCCCACCACCTCCATATCCTCCGTTACCCCCATCATTCGAGCCATTACCTCTGCTCCCATCATCACTACCACCACCATAGTAGGCAAGCACAGACCTTCCATTATCAGCACCGGCGTTCCCATATGCATTGGCACCATTTCCGCCACCACCTCCATATCCTCTGTTGCCCCCATCATTCGAGTTGTTACCACTGTTCCCATAACCACTACCACCACCATAGTAGGCAGGCATTAACCTTCCATTAGCAGCACCAGCGTTCCCATATGCATAGGCACCATTTCCGCCACCACCTCCATATCCTCCATTTCCCCCATCATTCGAGCCGTTACCTCTGTTCCCATAACCACTACCACCACCATAGTAGGCAGGTATACCATAGGTGCTGCCTTCGTAACCAGCTGCACCATACATAGCTCCACCAAACCAAAATCCATAACCGTATCCAGGGTAAAATCCTGGAGGACTTACACCATAACTTCCTGCAAACTTGCCATACCCGCCATAGTCACCGTATCCTTCATATCCTCCATATCCACCATAACCGCTACCCATATTTCCACCATATCTTCCGCCAAAAGCCTCTAGAGAACCACCATCGCCATAATATGATTTTGAACCACTCCCACGATGATGTATCTGGCTTTCACTTGTATGTTCAGCACAATCTCTCTTTGACTTAGCCCTCTTAATTTCAACCTAAAGACAACAAATTATTTTGTTACGTCAAATTAAAAGAGGCAACAATCAGTTCTGTGCTGTATAAATTCCTAATTACTCACTTGTTTGCCACGAAGTTCATGGATATGGCCATTAGATAAAACTTTTTCAACTGCTTCCTCTTTATCAAAACTCACAATGCCAAAACGTTGGATCCGACCAGTTGTTTTATCCAAAATGATCTGATGCCCCACAACATTGCCATAAGAAGAAAAATATTCCTTCAACTCGCCTGAAATTAATCACTAGGTTAAAGAGCAAACTTTCTCAACATGCAAAAATAAGAAATGATATCATGTATACTCTTTACCTTCAGTTAAAGATAATGGAAGACCACCAACAAAAATTCTCTGTCTATAAGTTACTGGTATCTTCACGTCGACCTTATACACAAATAGAATATACTCTTTAAACATAAACCAAGGCAAAGAGTAATAGTAAATAAAGGAAAAATGACAGTATGTGGTGCTTTCAGGAGAAAATTCTACCTTTTTACCATCTATGGTATGGTCTTCCTTTAAAACTTTATCTGCAATTTCCGGGTCAGCATATGTAACAAATCCAAATCCTAGTGGCATTCCAGAGATTTTCTGATACATCACTACAGAGTCAGCTACCTCTCCAAACTGGCTGAAATACTCCCTAAGTGATTCTGGAATGTTAAAGAAAAAAGTTACTAAATGAGGTTAGAGCAAAGATAGTCAGATATCATGAAAACAGGAATGCAGATAAAGTAGATGTATTGATCTCAAAAATAGATGTGAAACATAGTTTACTTGGGCAAACTATTTTGAGGTTTGTCACTGTTAAAAATTAAACATTTTCTATTACATGAAAAAAGCATTTGAAGAAACACAATTTACTATTGAAGGAGAAGATTAACTCAATTACTCAATCAAATATTAACAATTATATGAATCTTTAAAATGCCTCCTCATTATCATGTTAGGAACACATACTGCAAAGGTTGCCTCTCTTTACTGTTTGATGTTCGAAGAAAGCCAAACCTCAAAATCCCACACCCCATTCAAGTATTAACTATTACATGAATCTTTAAAATGCTTCATTTTCATGTTAGGAACACATACTGCAAAGGTTGCATCTCCTTACTATTTGATGTTCAAAGAAAGCCAAAACCCAACTTCCCACACTCCAATCAAGTATTAACTATTACATGAATCTTTAAAATGAGCCATATCAGCATGGCCAGGTGACAAATGACCACTTACAACACATTAGTGATATATCATCAAGCATGCTTTAACCAGCCAACACACTATTTTTAAGCTCCAAGAATAGGCTTAAGGCAATTGATAAGAATACAACACACTAAGATGCAATAGAAGCCTAATGTTAATATAGAAGATTTTCAGCAACCAATTTTAGAATAATTTAACTTCATAACCAAAACTCCAATATTCATGTCCAAGTCAAGACCATTGTAATCTCACTTTTAAAGCTTATTCATTGCAAAGAAAGACAAGTCTCAATGTGAAAACAGTGGAAAACATATCTCTAAGAATATGAAAACTGAGGCGAATAGATTTCCCGCAATCACATAGATTTAAGAGTACTAAAGAATTCAAATATTTCAGGTTAAAAAACCGAGGGTCCAATTTGGAACGTAATATTACAATAATAGCATCAATACCTTTGGTTGTCATCCAAGAAATGCCTCCAACAAAAAGTTTTCTATCATCAAGAAAATACAAACAATTTGGTAAAATTCAAACGATAAACAAGGAAATCAAGAACATGTGATTTGTTACAAGCTATAAACAAAACTATAAACTAAGCTACAAAACTAACCTTACTGAACAACCATTGATTGAAGGTTTAAATTCATGGGCTTCCCTATCGCCTACTTTATCAGCCATTTCCACATCTTCATTTTCTCCATTTTGTTCCTCATCAAAATCCATTGTTTTCTTTATCCTTTCCAGCTGAAAAAGATAACGAACCGCAACAAAACCTTGACAGATTTCAGCACAAGATCGAATACTGAGTTTTTTGTGATTGCGTAAACCCTAGCTTTGTGTGCTAAAATTTGAAAATTCCAGTAAATCAAATACTTCAACAGAAAGAGCAACAACTGGTGGTAGAGCAGCAATTTTAAAAGAGAGTACATATATAGTCCGGGAAAATAGAAATTATGTGCATTAAAGATAAAATGAATATTTAAATTTTAACGGTTATTAAAAATAGAATTGTCATTCGTTTTTTAAACTGACCAAAAAGAAAAGAGAACTATAAATTGGGATAAAGGAGTAGTTATTTGGCGAAATGGCTTGAGAGGCCCTTGTACTTGACTTGATTTGTAAGTTGGATTCCTGTACTTACGACTTTGTCAACTACCCTTAAACTCATTCAAACACAATATTTTAGACCCCTTTCTCATTTGATGGGTGTGTGTAGTACACTCATTTTACACATGAAAGATCACATCATTTTTTAATGACACATTATTATTATTATTATTTGAATGACACATCAGAAATTAAATATTTAAAAATAAATAATATTTTTAAAAAATGCAATTTTCTCTCTCTCTACCATTTCACTCCCTTCCCATTTCATCTTCTTTGTTTCCACCTTCTACCATTTTCTTCTTTCTTTATAGTTCACACTCAAAAATTTCTTCAATCACAAAATGTAATAGATTATAACTAGTTCTTGCACATGCTTTATGATTCTATTTATTTTGATTTGATAAAAAGAGATATCAAGAAAACTTCAAATTGTAAAAAATATATTTATATGTAAATTCAAGTAGTAGATCTTAAAGAATTAAGTTTATAAAAATGGTGAATGGTATATTTTCTTGCAAAAAAACTTTTTTCAATTTTTTATTTGATGATTTTATTATGATAAATGATAATGTGTACGTTAAAGAAGGAGAAGAGAAAAGGAGTAGGGCCGGGGGTGGGTGGGGGGGTGGATGTGGGCTGAGGTTGAAGAAGAAGAAGAGGAGAAAATGAGTAGAGGCGGGGGAGGATGGGGGTGGAGGCTGAGGTTGAAGAAGAAGAGAAAAAGGGTGGGGTGGGGCTGAAGAAGAAGATAGAAGGGGTGGGGGTGGGGTGAGATGGGGTGTAGTGAAGGAGTTTTTTTAGTTTTTTTTTTTTTAAAAAAATATTATTATTGTTTTGTCTTATAATTTTGATAATTTTAAATTAAAAATATTGTATTCACTTGCTTCAAAACGCGTGGGATTATGTAGTTGTCCAACTAAGCCGTTTCAGTGTCACATAAGCTCAGTCAATGGTTAGAGGGGTTTAAAAAATAGAGTTTCATTGAGTTTAAGGGTTCATTTGGCAAAGCGATGAGTTTGGGTTCAACTGACAAACGATGCCAAGTACAGGGGCCTCCCAGATCATTCTGGCCTAGTTATTTTGAAAGGAATAAATGTGCATATTTCCTAGTATTCACTACGCAAATATGATAATTAGTTAAAATATGTTGCATACATTGATTGTGCACATTAGCCTCAATAAATTGATCATTCAATTTAAGTTGATGTGTATAAGTAAATGAAGTAACATTGTTATGTGATTAAGTTAATATGTTTCAAAACATATTTAAGTTTTAAAATGTCTAAAAGAAATATTTCAATACGTATTTTGTCGTGAAAAGTTTTCACTATTATGAGTCACTTAATCAACCGAGTGATTTCAATTTATCCCATTCAACAAAGGTCTAAAGAAATATTCAATGACAGTTCATCTACCTAAGGTTTGAATTTTAGTCATATACATAAGTTTCTGTGAGAGAACACAACAAAAGACGCAAAAGAGTACAACAACAAACTACCTAGTGAAATTCCATGAGTGAGGTCCGGAGAGAGTAGAGCATACAAAGACCTTATCACTACACTAGTATGGGTAGCAAAATCAGCTAGTTCAGTACAAAGAACTAGTACTAATAAAATTATGCATCAAGCCCAACTTTATCATATACAGTAACAGGAAAATATAGAACTACAAGTAGAATACAAGATTGACACTCCAAAAAGGCAATCACAATTCACAAAGGCAGACTACATAAAACTAGCTAGCAAAAACCATCTAACGCGGTTTTTGGAGGAACATCAATCTTCTAACACCACTTCATCTTCATCGGGATCAAATTCCTCCTCTTCTTCTGCTTCGTCACCAACTTCTGCCTCTTCTTCTACATCGTCTACAATGAAACCCCCCAGAGTTTCATCCTCCTCATCTTCTTCTTCTTCATCTTCCTCGTATTCTTCTTCAGAGGGTCTAGGTTTTTGCTGTGTAGAAGGTTTATTCCTTTTTGCAGTAGACTTGTCCTTGGACCTTGTAATGTATTTAGATCCCTGAAGTTTCTTAGAAATCGTGGGCAGTTCCTTCTCATCTTCACTTTTCCCAGTCCACTCATCATCATCTCCCTCGCCTTTTTTCTTCCGTTTTCTCCTAGAGCCCTTTCTGCCTTTCCTATCAGAATCCTCATCGGTATCACTCTCTGCTCCTTCATCCTCGATAAACCAATTCCAGTTCTTCATCTCTCGAATCATTCTCTTAGGATAAACATCGAATTCATGTCCCATCACCAGAAAACCAAACTCTGCGATTAGTAAAAGACCAGTTTTATTAGCAGGAGAATCATCTCAAACAATCAAGGAGTCATATCGAGCTTAAATCAATAACAAAATAATTCAACTTACATAAAAAGGACAATGTAAATACAGTTTATCAAAGGAGCAGAAAAATGCAGATGCTTCATATAAGGCAAAGTCTAAACAGAGTCAACCCAGAAATAAGGAGATAGTTGAACTCTAATTCGATCCCTAATGGACATCCACTACTCTGAAGGCTTTCAGCAACCTGGTCTCCATTTCCAACTCCTACTTCTCGCGTTTGGCCATAGATTTGGATCAAATTTTGAAAATTTATCTTCTAATATCTGTTTGGTCACGAAATTTCTCAAAATCAGATCTTCAAATACGTTCAATTTCTCAAAAAGTGGTATGAGCCAGGGCGGTTTTTGCGAGAAATTTCACTTTTACGCACAATACTTCAAAAATCTTCCAAGTAAAATGCATGTCAAACACAACTTTTAAGTTCCAGAAATCACAACTTCAACAACTCAAATTTTCAAGTTTAAGCTACAAAATCTATGGCCAAACATTACGAAAGCGCTAAAAATTGAAATGTCAGACAATCAAATTACATTGAATCCTCTGACTAAATTAAAAGACCAAATGGAGGCAGATGATTCATATAACAAAGTCAGCTAGTTTGGGATTGATACTACTTAATTGAATTGATTGAACATTTTCAATTCACCGTAAAAGTGAAGCAACTGGAAAATCAATTGAGCATCGGAATAGCAGATGCAAAGAAACAAATAGGGGGAAAAATCAAACCTTGAACAGGGTCAATCCCCGAAATATCAACATTCTCGAGGTCTAATTCAATCCCTACAGGGCATAAACTACTCTGAAGGCTTTCAGCCAACTGGGTCTCCATTTCCAACTCTTTCTTGGCATCCCTCTTATCGATTCTTTTCAAGGTGAACCAGATGGATTTGTGAGCCGAAACACAGAACATGTCACCATTCTCCATTTCGCCTCTTTCAGACTTCCTAAAAGTTCGAACTTCACCGTCCCGATTGCTGTATACCCAAATAGGGTTCCTTCCAACAACTTCAAAATTAACCTTAGTTTCATCTTCCTGGTCTGGAGAGTTACGGATTTGGAACGAGATTTGCCGGCGAGAAACGGTTCGGTCGTCGTCGGTGAACCCCAACCCTCTACCGAACTCTCGGATTGAACCCAGTTTCAGCAGGGTTTTGGACCCATCAGTTCCTTCAATTTCCATTTTACTTTCAAAACTAATCGCCGGAGTTCCCCTTTTCTTTGTCTCGATTGATATAACGGCGTTTCTGTTTCATTTTTAATTGTTCAATTTAAATTTTATACTACTAATATTTTAAAAGATGTAGCAGGAAGAAAAAATATTTTTAAAAAAATCAGTCGTTGGCGACACGTTAATTTGCATGTAATTGTCAAAGTTACCGTATTAACCAAATTATAACTAATATGATAGTGTATTTATTATGTAAATTGAAAAAGCTTTTGAGCGTATATTCAAACATTCATTAAATTGATGAATTAATCACTTAAAATATGTCAAGAGCTACTCCTTTAAGTTAGCGAATTTCACATTTTTTAATTATATGTATTAGACTCAAAAAGTTATAGAGGTTCAGGTCAATTTTAATTGACTGATGCATATAAGTAAGAATATGACATATATCTCTAACAAAAAGGAAAGACATATTTATGTGATTATCTATGTAAAATTTACAACATGCCCGTGCTGAAATTATCTTATATAAATATTTCATTTTATGTTCAATTGAAATAGATTGTACTTTTGAATATCAAAACTAAATAAAATGTACATAAATATGAAGTGTAGCATGTTAGTGTATTCTGCCAATGAGTGAGAACCTTAGCTAAGAATATAATTGTAATTTGTGTAGGGAGAGAGAGAATTTAGAGAAGAACTAGACATGTGGTGAATCAGGAAAGGCAGCAGACACATGGTAAGAAAATAAATTAAAAGCTAGCGACTCAACACGGATGACACAAAATACTATCTTGAGAACATTATTGGTAAGAATAAACCCAACATTATTGGTAAGAATAAACCCAACCATGAAAGATATGGAGTCAATACAGTCAAAATCCATGTCATATCAACAAAACCAGTCTAACTCATGAAAATATGGGATCGGGCATCAGGGATGGCTATGACTTAACAAAATAAGGCTGAGGTAATTCAATGATTCAATCATTGCAAAAAAGTGAGAGATCTCCTCCAAATATTACGTAATTAAAGTAAATGTGACGTTAATGGACTTATAAGAGCAAAATCCACAAAAGTTGCTCTCAAGGATTTAGTTATAAAAGTCTTCCGGCGATTCATTGTCAACTACTCCTTATGTCCCTAATTACTTGTCATTTTTTGTTTTTTTACTTATCTCTTTTGACAGATTAAGAAAATGATGTTTTTTTTATATATATTAAACCCTCAATTAATTACTTTGAAAAATGTAGAACTTTATAAAAAATTTAAATTTTTAATTCATCCATTTATAATTAATATGAGTAAAATGATAAATTCGCTATGTCAATCATTGTTTTTCTTAAAGGAGTAATTAGAAACAAAGAGAGTATTATAAATTTTTTTTACCATTATACCCTTTAGATTCATTTAGTTGGAAACAATTATTTTAGAATTGTTATTACACCCTTAATGTGGGATATAAATAATCCCAGAATAACCAACTCCAGAATAAGTTTGTTTGCAACAAATTTTAAAGTGACAAAAAATAAATTGCGATCACAATAAAATAAGAAGAAACATAACTTTATTGATCAAGATTGCGGGTACAATTTTGTTCATTCCTTGATTCTACTCTTCTAAGATTTATCCAAGGGACGTTAGTGGAGATTTATCCAAGGGATGTTAGTGGCGTATTAACTAGAATGATTTAAATTTGACCTCTATATTGAATATTCCATCAATTTGTAGAATATTCGAGATGCCTTTTAAGGGAATTTAGTGTACCCTTTATATAAGCATGAACTAGGGCTTATGGTTGAGTAGCCTCCAAGAATTCTAATTGAAATTGAACACACATTCTAGAGTCTTAATTCGAATTGAACATATCTTGTAGAGTCCCACAAAATTTCAATATCTACAAAGTTATTTCGCAATTTCATTCCAACCAATTAAATAACCCTATCATAAAATTAATCTTGAAACCGTCATTGCATTAAATTAAATACTATAAATAGCTGCAGGAAAGAAAATAACTTCTCGAATCTCAGCTCAAACAGAATACCGACTCATCCCATAACTGTGACTCTTCAGAGTTCCACTTTTTTCTCTTCGGTTCTTCACAATTCTTTCTGTTTCAATCACATTTTTTCCAACTCTTTCGTCACGAATTCAACATGAGCATTTCGATCAAAGATCACTCGGATTCTGATCTCCTCCCTGCCGCTGCTGCCGGTAAATTTCCGATCATACGTATATATTCAATACCACTACTTTTCGTTCTAATTGATTCTTATTTTTCTTTATTGTATTGATTTTACGTAGCTTTGAGCGCTGAAGATCGTGCTATTTTGGTAAATGCACTCAAGGTTTGTTCTCTCTCGCTCTGATTTTTTTTTCTTCCTGTTCGTTGTATTTTCTTTAAAATTTTCACCTGATTTTCCGTAGCTTTGAGTGTCGAAGATCGATCATACGTTTCTTGTGCATCAACTTTCGTTTTATAATTGATTTCTTTTGGAAATGTGTAGAATAAGCTTCAGAATTTGGCTATGGAGGACTCGGACATACTTACGAGACTGTCACCACAAGTTAGGAAGCGTGTTGATGCTTTGAGAGATTTGCAGGTTTATTGTTCATATTTCTCCGTCTGACTGTTTCATTTTATATGATGGTGACGATCGACATGGACTTGAGATGTTAATTTGACTCCTCTGTTAAATTAGTGGCAGTAATGGAAGGAGATACTGTAGTGGTTGAAAAATAGTTTAAGATAAAATTAATTTGAAAATATGGAAGTCCTGAAAGTTGTGTAGTACTTACATAAACGTGTCAAATAAATAGAAACGGAGGGGATAATATTTTCATCAGTTCCCTTGGAAGATTCCTTTATTTTCTTTGCATTGGTGTTACCTTGGAAAATTCTTTTATTGCTTTGATTTGGCTTTGCTTTTCTTTCTCAATCCTTATATGTGCTAATTAGTTTTTGTTCCACATCATTGTTTATTATTTCATATGTATTTGTCTTCCATTGTTCGCTTTAAGATCAGTGAGGCAGAAGTTTGCTCTTCTCTTATTTTCTGTATTCTGGTCCTTGTGATATGTGGCGCTAGGAAGGTGAACTTCATATTGAAGTTTCATTAGATTTGTGTGCATGCTTTGGGGGAAGTATATCTTGGTTAATTTCTGTACTATTTCCTGACGTTTGTGATATCCTCTCGTCAAAGAAAGTAATTGAAGCAAAGATTTAACTATATTCCTCTTTTTGAATTCGATCTCTTTTGATTTTTTATAACCATGGTGTCCCATCTTGCGCACACCTCATTAATTCCACAGGGTTCCTACAACCCCCCACTAATAAAGGTAGCACAGTGATGCCACAAGGTTTTGAAGCAACTATTTTGTGAACAATTCGTTAGTGTTGTTGACAGTAAGTATTGTGCTTTGGTTACACGCCCAGAGTATAAATCGAATGTTATATGCTGGAATAGGCAGCAACAGTTGCCTCAGTTAGCCTTCTTCTGGGTGGAGGGGTGAATAACCAGAATATTATAGGATATTTCTCCCTGACATTCTTTCCCTTAGCCTTTTATATTCTCTCAGGACATTAACATACATGGATAGCTCCTTGACTCTTTCCCAAGAGAAGAACCCTGGTTAGTGCATTGATTTGAGAAACAACATTAGAACACACAGACATTAAAAAGGAAGATTCCAGTGATCAGCCTTAAGAAATTAAAAGGGAAGATTCCAGAAAATATCTCAAATCAGACAAACTGATATTATTTATAGGCCATCTTTTAGGTCTTGGAAGGCTTGAGTATGACATTGCACAAACTGGTGATTGTAACTGTCTATTTTAGTATCAGACAATCGGGAAGGTTTCTATGCTTAGACATGCTTGATGTTCTGTTGGCGTTTGACCTGGTATTCATGCTTGCTTGTAGAAGAATAGTTTCACAGATATGATGAGTGTGACCGTGTTTATAGAGACAATAATCACCTATTGATTTCTATTGACATTTCACTTGGTGTAAGTTGTGGCCATTGAGAAACAGACTCGCACCGTATGGTTTCTGGAGGACTCATCTCTTATCGATCGGGCTATGCTTTGGTTCCCCCCTCAACCTATCCCAATAAATGATATTTAACTGGTGTTTGTAAACTATGTTTGTAAACGAATAAACTCTCATTCTAATGATTAATTTGCTAGTTGTGAGTTTCCTTTTCAAACTTTTGGGTCCTTGGGTTTGCATTTTATATTATGTTGACTGTATTGAATCTTCCCATATATTAGATCTTAATTGCTCTTACAAAAGGTAGAAGAGAGCTTGAAGAATTTTCTGTTTATAGGGTCAACATGATGAACTGCAAGCTAAGTTTTTGGAGGAAAGTGCTGCACTTGAAACTAAATACCAGAAGCTGTATGAACCGTTGTACACAAAGGTGAAAAGGATAGTTTAATTTGTTCCACATCTGCGTGTATCTTGACAACAAAATCAGCTTCCTCCTTCCCTCCCCCTCCACCCCAAAGCAAAGAAGAAAAAAAAAAGAGAGAAGAGACAGGAATAAAAAAAGAAGAAATGTAGAAGTTATAATAACTTTGCAGCTTTTTTGACTCGATATATCCCTGCTTAATTAATCATTTTGTGGTTTCTTCGCAGAGATACGAAATAGTAAATGGCATTGTTGAAGTGGAAGGTGTCAATGTGGCTCCTGTGGACCAGGGTGACAATAAAGGGACAGGAGATGGTAACTTTTGACAGGCTTTTTCTTAATTGGTGTAAATTAATTGCAGAAGGGCTTTAAACTACTTCTTGTGATTTTTAGGTACAGAGAAAGGCGTTCCGAACTTCTGGCTGAATTCTATGCTGAATAACGAGATATTGGCAGAGGAGGTAAATAGCCAAAGCTATTATTGTTTCTTGCAGTAAAGTTCATACATTTAGCTAACTGCAACTCACTCTGCTTTAGATCTCAGAGTATGATGAAGGAGCTTTAGCATTCCTCAAGGATATCAAGTGGTGCAGAGTCAATGATCCAAAGGGTTTTAAGCTTGAATTCTTTTTTGATACAAACCCCTTCTTCAAGAATTCTGTATTGACAAAGACCTATCTCATGGTTGATGATGAACTACCTATATTGGAGAAAGCAATAGGGTAACTGCTGTGTTATTATTTTGGTGTGATATCTTATGGTCCTCTTTTTGTTGGTTTGTTTGATATGGGATGCATTGCAGGACGGAAATTGAATGGTATCCAGGAAAATGCTTGACGCGGAAGATTTTCAAGAAGAAGCAAAAGAATGGATTAAAAAATGTTAAGCCCGAAATCAAGGTTGAGGATTAATGAAAGTTTTTTCAACTTTTTCAAACCGCCACAAGTACCTGAAGATGATGCTGGCTTTGATATTCTTAATGATGCTGTAGGTTCAACAACTTAGAAAACTTTATTGATTTTCCGTTGATTATACAAGTGTTTACTAATACTGATGTCATGATTAAACTGAATGTATTCCTTACAGCTTGAACAGCTCCAGAATCAAATGGAGCACGATTATGAAATTGGGTATGTAGATTATTTCTTCTTTGCTTGGATGGTCCCTTTAGTATTTATTCACTTCTATTTAGATCTTTGTTCAAATAAATTCCCCGTTTTGTTCTATGCATCATAAGTTGCCTATGTTTTGATCAGAAGAGTGAACTTATTGGTGTTTTATGCTTCCTTTTGCAGCTCAATAATCATGGTCAAAGTAATCCCTCATGCAGTAGCATTGTTCACTGGTGAGCTTGGTGAAAACGAGCACTATGAAGCTACGGAATATGATGATGAAGAAGAGAAGCATGAAAAGAAGTGTAACAGAGCACAAACTGAGGAAGGTCAACAGGTGGTGAACGTCCTAATGATTGCAGAGCAAGAGTAGTTTGTAGCTGCACACTAGGTCTAGGTCACAAGCTAATGAGAAACAGCAGCCTCAGAACCATTGGTCGATAAATTTGCCTTAGCCATTCTTTTGTACACATTTTCCCTTTGCATCCACATTCCATCACCCTTTTCTTCTTATTTTGTTTGTGAGTACTCTTGTCATCTCTAGTGGTTTGTTGGTTCTGTGGTGTGCTTTTCTTACCATGAAACATTGGTTTCTATCTCCTGTCTCTGCAGTCGTCTGTGTAGGTTGATACAATACAAACTACGATTGCTTATTGCAAAGGTTTATACATGATTCAATTTTTGTATATATGTGCTACGTAGTATCTTTCTATAATTTCGTTTCAAGTTATGTAGATACATATATTTCTCACTTGTCTGCATCTGCTTTTCCTAATACTGCAGGAGTGAAATTCACAAGCTAATTGTGATTTAGGAACCAATCGGTGCTTCAATAGTAAACTTGTTGCTTCTGTTTTAATATTTTCAAAATTTGAACTTAGCTATTACTGTGAGCTCTGGTGAATTCAACACCAAATTTGCTCTTGTATTAGGGTGCCTGATGAAATATATGATGTATACATAATTTTTTTTCAAAGTTAATGTGCCAAGGTTAACTACATACTATGGACGGAAGTCGGAACTAATTAACTCAACTAAGGAGGAGTAAAATGAAAGAAATAAAAATATAATCGGCCTGAAATCCCGCAACTTCATATCATAATCTTTTCTCAGCAACCCAACGGCTAGGTACGGGGTACCACCTCTACAACTCGTGGTACAGCTTCAACAAGCTTGAATTCCTTAGTTTATATGGCCCACTCATTCATTCCACATATTTTTGAAAATCACTTTGCTTTTTCCCTCCCTTTCCTCCTCCACTTATAAATTTTGGGACTTAGGGTTTCCTTTTCTTCACATTCAGTATGAGTAATTTGGACATATATCAGTCCCATCTCTACCCATTCACCGCCGATGCTGCTGGTAAGTTCCCAATCCAGGCAGCGAATGCATCTCTTTACATACATTTTAAACCTTTACATTGTTGTGTTTGTCCATGGCTTTTGGATCCAAGTGATTCTTATTTGTCTTAATTCTATGTAGCTTCATATGCTGAATATCGTGCTGGGTTGGAGATTAAACAGAAGGTTGGTTCTTTTTATTATTTTTTTTGGTGGTTTTGTTCTGGTTCATTCTATTTTTAGTTGAAACATTTCACTTTGTTTTTTCTTTTGGAAATGTGTAGGATAACCTTCGGAAATTCAGTGGGAGTACCTTACCTAAACTTAAGAGTTTGTCACCACAAGTTAGGAAGCGTGTGGAGGCTTTGAAAAACCTTCAGGTTTTGTTATTCATATGTTTCAATTAATATGATGTTGTTTGATCGACACTGAGTTAAGATGTTATATTAGTGGTAGTGGAAGAATATACAATAACTATTTATAAACAAATTAGTATAAGAAACAAGCAAGAAAAATTAAAACTTGGTAAAAGTAGGGCGAGTTGGGCAATGACCATTGTTTACCCATCTTGATCCAACTCATCTCAGCCTTTGGGTGGATTGAGAAACCGTCCATTTATCAATCCAGTATATTTTTTACCTGCCCAAATTCAACCCAACCACACATTTGACACCCCTACATTAAAGTTTCGTAGTTATTGTGTATATGTGTTTGGATGAAGTATTCTTAGTTAATTTGCTTACTATTTCCTGCCTTTTGTGCCTCATTTGGAAGTTAGTATTGAAGCAAACATTAAACTATAATCGCTAATCAAGAGGGCACCAGGGAGGAAAGAAGAAAGCTGATCATATATGTTGGCTTATACGTCTCTTTGAGTTCAATCTGTCATAAAGTTAGGTTGATGAAACTGTATATAATGACAGTATTTCTGGAGGAGACACACTGTTATTAGGCCATTCTTTCCTCATCCCCCCCCCCCCCCCCGCGACCCAACAAATGATGTTTAATTTGCAGGACTACGTTAGTACATGAATAAATTCCCAAAGTACTGATTAATTTGCTTTACTTATAAGTCCTTATTTTCGGTCCAACTTTTTTGGTGTATTTCCGTGTCACATTCTATTGCCCTGTGTTAGATCATTCAATATATTATGTATATTTTAACTGCTCTTGCAAAAGGAAGAAGAGAGTTTGACAGAATTTTCTGTTTGTAGGGTCAACCTGCTGCACTGAAAGCTTTATTGTCGGAGGAGAAGGCTGTACTTAAAGCTGGTTATGAGAAGCTCCATGAATCGTTGCACACGAAGGTGAAACAGCTAATTCAACTTGTTCTGCAGCTTCATGTGTCTTGACAACAATCTGCTCGCCCAGCCACTCCCCAATCCCACCCCAAAAATAGAGAAACATAAAGAAAGAGAAAGGGAAGAGATACTTCTATTTTGTAGAAGATAGAAGTTAGTACCTTGCACCTGTTTTGACTAAAACTTCTTTGGATATTGAGTCATCACTAGAGAGATTCCAAAAATTTAATATACTGAGCTATAGTATCTATCATAGAACTATTGCACCAAACATGCAAGTTTAGTAGACATCTGGTTTTGACAAAGAAATGCGTTGCAGTATACCTTCAAAACAATTTTTATTCCTTTCTAACCAGGTAATCCACAAGAAGCTGTATATAATGATTGTATTTCTAGAGGAGGCACACTGTTATAGGCCATTCTTTCCTCCATCTCCCTCAGACCAGCAAAAGATATTTAATTTGCATGACTACGTTTATACATGAGCAAATTTTCATTCTAATGGTTAATTTGCTTTACTAGGTCCTTATTTTCAATGCCAACTTTTTGGTCCTTGGAATTTCATGTCACATTCTGTTGCCTGTATTAGATCATCCAATATTGTGTACATTTTCACTGCTTTTGCAAAAGGAAGAAAGAGAGATTGAAAGAATTTTCTGTTTGTAGAGTGAACGCAGTGCGCTACAAGCTTTATTTTTGAAGGAGAAGGCTGTACTTGAAGCTAAATATGAGAAGCTGCATGAATCGTTGCACATGAAGGTGAAAAGGATAACTCAACTTGTGCCTTGACAATGTAACAGCTCGCCAGCCATTCCCCAGTCCCCATCCGAAATAAAATAAATAAATAAAAAGAATATGAAAGAGATATGAAAGTATAGAAGAAAGAAATACTTCTATTTTGTTGAAGTTAGTAACCTTGCAGCTGTTTTGATTCAAATTTCTTTGAATATCCATCCTGGTTTATCATTTTCCTGTTTCTTCGCAGAGATATGAAATAGTGAATGGTATTGTTGAAGTAGAAGGTGATAATATGGGGACAGGAGATGGTAAACTGTGGCATGCTCTTTCTTACATTCATGCAGAATTAATTGCAGACGGGCTTTAATCTTTTGTTGTGAACTTCTGTACAGAGAAAGGTGTTCCCAACTTCTGGTTGACTGCAATGAAGGCCTTTGAGATATACGAAGATGAGGTAATATCATCATTTCTTGCAGTACTCTGGTGTATTGATGATTGAACTGACTGCAAAACACTGTTGCAGATGAACATCTCACCGCGGGATGAAGAAGCTTTAAAGTACCTCAAGGATATCAAGTGTTGTACAGTCGATCATCCAAAGGGTTTTAAGCTTGATTTCTTCTTTGATACAAACCCTTTTTTCAAGAATTCTGTGTTGACAAAGACTTGTCACAAAAGGATAAAAAAGGATATGTCAAATAACATAACATGGTAGATTCTTCTGTCTTGTTACTTTGGTTTGATATCTTATGATCCTTTTTGTGTTGGTTTGTTTGATGTGTGGGATGTGTTGCAGGACGGATATTGAATGGTATCCAGGAAAATGCTTGACAAAGAGGATAGTAAAATGCAATCCAAATAAGAAGTTAAAAAATGCTAAGCCCATGATCAGGAATGTGGATTGGGAAGACTTTTTCAATTTTTTCAAACCGCCACCGGTACCTAAACTTCTACTTTATTCATTTACTGTTAAATGTACCAACTTTTCATCTGATATCATAACTAAGCCAAATGTATTTCTTACAGGTTACAGGACTCCAGTGTCATATGCAAGAAGATTATGAAATTGGGTCTGCACATTTCTTCTTTGCTTGGATTGTGCCTCTAGTACAAATTCACTTTATTTAGACTTTGTCCCTTTAAATTCCACTTTTGTTCTACACATCATAAATTGCTATTGTTTGAATTAGAAGAGTATATTTGATGTTATATTTTCTGCTTCCATTCGCAGCTCAATATTTCGGAACAAAATAATCCCTCAAGCAGTGAAGTGGTTTACTCGTGGTGTAGCTGAAAAAGAAGACTCGAAGAAAATGGAATATCATTTTACTCGACATGTAACGAGGCAAGACAATTTTGAAGAAGACGACGACAGTGAGGATGATTATGATCATCATCATGTTGGATATCAACATCATAGTGGATACCATTCCTGTTAATGGAAAGTCCATAGGAATTCCAGTTTTCCTAAGAATGAATAGCAGATATATTTATCAGGAATTCGGACAAGTCAATTGACAACAAAGCTTTACATGACAACAATGTTGGAATTGTTCTGTCTTCTGGTTTTGAAAATGCAAACAAGAAAATAACTCTTTTCCTACTCTTTATTTTCGTGGACTCGTTTTTGTTTATTCTTTCTTATCTTACGTGAAAGACAAAGTGTCTCTCATTGGTTGTTGAAAAAACTTTTATCCTCCTTGTATTGATTTGTTTTCCCTAGGGATTGTAAAGAGCTAGTAAAAGGGAGTGGTCTGGTATACATGAGAATTGGGCTTACAAGACAAAACAGGTTGATTTGACCCCTCTTGGGCGAGATGTATGTGACACCTAATCCAAAATCCAATTTTGCAAGAAAATTATGTGTACAAGTCTGCAAGAATGCGTGTAGATTCATTTTCTCTTTAATGACTAATTTAATTGATGATTTGAATGACCAATTCAGATTTATAGCCTATATAAACCAGCCTACAGCTAAATACTATCTTCAAAGTTCTTCTCCTTCTAGTTAGCATTTGTTTTTGCAAACTCCAAACTTCCAGCCACTATTGTAAGTGTTTGGGAGTGATGTGCCCATCGTTTATCGTGTAAATTTGAAAAAAGTAGTTTTGCTTTTAATGTGGAAAATGATATTTGAAAATCGATTATATTTGGCTATTGGAAGTTGTTTTTGACATTTTGTGAGTAATTTGGAGTGAAAAAAAGTGAAACATTTTTGTTGTTTTTCAAATTCCAGAAGAAGTTGAATTTCAAAGTTCTTTGGCTAAACGTGTTTTTCCGAGTTAAAACTCGAAAAAAGTGAAAAAATTTCATGATCAAATCCTAATGGCCCAAGCCCCAGGAAACTCCAATGTTGTTTCCTCAGCTACCCAACGACTAGGTACCACCTCCACAACTCCTGGTACAACTTCCACAAGCTTGAATTCGTTAGTTTTATTCTCACGACGTGACAGATTATGGGCCCGCTCACTCATCCCCGTATCTTTTTGAAAATCTCTTTGGAGTTTCCCTCCTTTTTCTCTCCCACTTATAAATTTTGGGACTTAGGGTTTCTCTTTCTTCACATTCAGTATGACTAATTTGAACATATATCAGACCCATCTCTACCCATTCACCGCTGATGCCGCCGGTAAATTCCTAATCTAGGCAGCGAATGCACTATTTTACACTGTTGTCAGTTTTCTTTTGTGTGTTGATTCTTATTTGTCTTACTTCTACGTAGCTTCGTATGCTGAATATCGTTCTGAGTTGGAGATTGAACGGAAGGTTGGTTCGTTTTTATGTGTTTTTGTTCTATTTTCGTTCAAATATTTCACTTTGTTTTCTTGTATATTGTAGTAATTTCTATTGTATTGGAAATGTCTATTGTATTGGAAGCGTGTGGAGGCTTTGAGAAACCTTCAGGTTTATTATTCAACTAATGTGATGTTGTTCGATTGACATTGAGTTAAGATGATATGTTAGTGATAGTGGAAGAAGATACTATAATTGCCCAGAAGTTACTTTAATGGAAAAAAAATCAAATATTAAGATCTGAATACTTAAATTAAGATACTATAATTTCAAGTCACATTCTGATGCTTGTATTAGATCATCCAATATATTGTGTAGATTTTAACTGCTCTTGCAAAAGGAAGAAAGAGAGCTTGACAGAATTTTCTGTTTGTAGGGTCAACCTGTTGCGCTGAAAGCTTTATTGTCAGAGGAGAAGGCTGTACTTAAAGCTGGTTATGAGAAGGTGTTTGAATCACTGCACACGAAGGTGAAAAAGGCTAATTCAACTTGTTCTGCATCTTCATTTGTCTTGACAACAATATCTGCTTGCCCAGCCACTCCCCAATTCCTGCCCCCCAAAAAAGAACAGATAGGAAAGTAAAGAAGGAAGAGATACTTCTATTTTGTAGAAGTTAGTACCTTGCAACTGTTTTGACTCAAATTTCTTTGGATATTGAGTCATCACTGTAGAGATCCCCAAAAATTAATATACCAAGGCATATGATCTATCATAGAGCTTTTGCACCAAATATGCAAGTTTCGTAGGCATCTGGTTTTGACAAAGAAATGTGTTGTGGTATCCCTTCAAAACAATTTATATTCCTTTCCAACTAGATAGTCCATAAGAAGCTGTATATAATGACTGTATTTCTGGAGGAGACATACTGTTATAGGCCATTCTTCTCTCCCCCATCTCCCCCGGACCAGCAAAAGATATTTAATTTGCATGACTACATTTATACATGAATAAATTTTCATTCTAATGATTAATTTTCTTTACTTCCAAGTTCCCATTATCAATGCCAACTTTTGGTCCTTGGATTTTCATGTCACATTCTGTTGCCTGTATTAGATCATCCAATATTGTGTACATTTTCACTGATCTTGCGAAAGGAAGAAAGAGAGATTGACAGAATTTTCTGTTTGTAGAGTGAACGTGATGGGCTTAAAGCTTTATTTTCGAAGGAGAAGGCTGTACTTGAAGCTAAATATGAGAAGCTGCATGGATCGTTGAACTCGAAGGTGAAAAGGATAACTCAACTTGTGTCATCAATGTAACTGCTTGCCAGCCACTCCCCAATCCCCACCCCAAATAAAAAAGAAAAAGAAAGAGATAGGAAAAATAGAGAAGGAAGAAATATTTCTATTTTGTAGAAGTTAGTAATCTTGCAGCTGTTTTGACTCAAATTTCTTTGGATATCCATCCTGGTTAATCATTTTCTGGTTTCTCTGCAGAGATATGAAATAGTAAATGGTGTTGTTGAAGTGAAAGGTGATAATATGGGGACAGGAGATGGTAAACTGTGACATGCTCTTTCTTACATAGTTACATTCATGCAGAATTAATTGCAGACGGGCTTTAATCTTGTTGTTATGAACTTTTGATACAGAGAAAGGTGTTCCCAACTTCTGGCTGACTGCATTGAAGTCCTATGCGAAATACGAAGAGGAGGTAAATAATTAAAGTTATCATTGCTTCTTTCAGTAATCCATATATTGATGATTGAACTGACCGCAAGTCACTCTGTGGTAGATCTACATCTCAAAGCGGGATCAAGAAGCTTTAAAATTCCTCAAGGATATTAAGTGGTGCAGGGTCGATCATCCAAAGGGTTTTAAGTTTGATTTCTTTTTTGATACAAACCCCTTTTTCAAGAATTCTGTATTGACAAAGACCTGTCACAAAAGGGTAAATATGGCTATGGCAGAAGACGTAACATGGTAAATTCTGCTGTCTTATAATTTTGGTTCGATATCTTATGATCCTTTTTGTATTGGTTTGTTTGATGAGTGGGACGTGTTGCAGGACGGATATTGAATGGTTTCCAAGAAAATGCTTGACAAAGAAGATTGTAAAATGCAATCCAAATAAGAGGTTAATAAGTGCTAAACCAATGATCAGAACTGTCAATTGTCAAAGTTTTTTCAGTTTTTTCAAACAGCCACCGGTACCTAAACTTCGACTTCATTCATTTACTGTTAAATGTACTAATATTTCATCTGAAGTCATAACTAAGCCAAATGTATTTCTGACAGGTCACAGAACTCCTGTATCATATGCAAGCAGAGATGAGGAATTGTGAAATTGGGTCTGTAGATCATTTCTCTTTGCTTGGATGTTGCCTTTTGAGTTGATCACTTTTATTTATATCGTTGTCCTTATAAATTCCACTTTTTGTTCTATGCATCATAAGTTGCCGTTGTTTGAATCAGAAGAGTAAATGTGATGTTATATTTTCTGCTTCCATTCACAGCTCAATAATTCGGAACAAAATAATCTCTCAAGCAGTGTTGTGGTTTACTGGTGAGGCTAAACATGATGAAGACGGCAATGATTATGATGACGAAGATGACGACGATGACGACGATGATTATGCTTATGAGGACGACAACAACGATGACGACAATGGTTATGATTATAATTATGATGATGTCGACAACAACGACGATGAATATGCCGAGTATTATGATGGGGAAGACGAGGAAGAAGAAGAGAAGCCCGAAAAGAAGGTGACATTTGTTTTCCCTGCTTCTATTCAACTAATTTCCTTGCCGCACAGTTTTCTCTACCCTAAAAAATTGAAAAGGGTCCTCTTCATTTTCTTTCAGCTCTATTCTCCGGTGATTCCTATCTCCATTTTACCCTTTCCTCTCCTCCATTTTACTCTTCTACAGTTTTTTCCTTATTACTGATTAATTACAAGAGGAGATGGAACTGAAAAAGAAAAAAAAGTATCATTTTTGTTTTGGAAGCTTCTATGGAAGTCTAAACTTTGTTGTTCTAGAAGGTTCTGAGGATATTTATGTGCAGATTCAGGCGCAGCATCGGAGTCCAGTGACGAGAGGAATTGGTGTGGCAGCAGCCACAGCTACTGGTGGCACTGCCACCACAGCTGTTCCAGGTGGTGTTGCAAACCAGTTCAAGCCTACGTCTCTGTACATAGGAGACTTGAACATCAACGTGACAGATACACAACTGTACCAGCTGTTTAACCAAGCGGGTCAGGTTATATCGGTTAGGATTTGTAGGGACTTTAGCACTCGGAGATCCCTTGGCTATGGCTTCGTCAACTACAGCAACCCTCAGGATGCTGCAAGGGCAATGGAGATGTTAGATTTCACTCCTGTTAATGGAAAGTCCATTAGGGTGAAGCGCTCTCATAGGGATCCTAATTCTCCTAAGAATAGAACAGCTAATCTATTTATCAGGAATTTGGACAAGTCAATCGACATCGAAGCTTTACATGACACCTTTTCAAGCTTTGGCCACATTCCTTCTTGCAAGATAGTTACTGATTCTAATGGCCAGTCGAAGGGTTATGGTTTTGTACAATTTGACAATGATGAATCCGCTCAAAGTGCCATAGATAAGTTAAATGGTATGCTCATCAATGGTAAGCAAGTGTATGTTGCACATGCTCTTTGCAAAGAGAAGGGTGGCAGAGGCACAAGCTGGGGAAGGTCAATGGAGTGGTGAACGTCCTCCAGTGCGCAGGCAATAGTAATTTGTGGTGGTTGCCCACTAGGCTAAAAGCTATGGGGAAGGACCAATCTTGAAACCCTTGGTTGATAAATTTGCCTTCGCCTCATTTTGGTATGTTCATCTTTCCTTTTTGTCTATTCGTTTTTCCCATCTTTCTCTTTAGTCTTTTACTTGTTGGCAGTGATTTTGTGATCTCTCAGGGTTATTTTTTGTTGCCTGTTGTCAACCTTTTGTTATCATGATATATTTGGCTTTCTTCCCCACCTTTTTCTATCACCCTCCTCTTTACCGCCCTAGGTAGTTTGTTACAGCTATGATTGTCTATTGTGAAGGTTAATAGATGATCCAATTTTGTATCTACTATATATATATATTTTGTTACAGCTATGATTGTCTATTGTGAAGGTTAATAGATGATCCAATTTTGTATCTACTATATATATATATATATACTAGCTGCCTAGTAAATATCATTTCGGATTATGTAAATATGTTATCGAATTCTGTGTTTTTACTTCTCTTTATTAATGATAAAAATACCGTAAGAATGAAATTTTCTATAATGAAGTACCAATGTGGAAAGGGAGGAGAGTCCTAAATAGAAATGAGAAATTTGCGGCCAGTAAAGTCAAACTCAAACAGCACGCCAAAAACATGGGTCATTACCTGATTGCCAAATTTGTTCTTGACGAGAGAGAGTTGCAGACACCCTTCACTTCCAACTTGAATGTAATGAGTTCGAATCACAAGGGAGCAAAAATGTGGGGCACCTAGTGAGGGGTAAAAAAATGAATAAAAAATAGGGCTGGCATATTAGCTAGCTGAAAGGGATGTCTGATTTTGATTAAACAAGAGTGAGAAATATCCTGAATTTGAGTGTGATTGTAATATGGGCATATGCCTTCCTCCTACCCGTGAGCATGAGGTCCCCATTGTGATTTGTGTGTGAATTTGAAACTAATAATCGAGGGCTGGCATATTGGCTTATCACGTTTAATTTATAACAAAGCCAATTGCATGCTGACATTTGTTTGGTCAGTTTGAGTTGGTGACTTGGAAGAAAAGTACTACCTACCTTTCTGTGTCCGTAAAATGAGAAGTTTATAGTAAAATTATTTTTGAATATAAGTTGAATTCTTTTACGAGATAGAGACACATGGGCCATAGAGAGCTATGTTTATTGTCGGGTCACGGACGATTCTGCTCATGCGTCCCCATCAGCCAGACAGTCACTCCTTTGCAGCTTCCCGGAAGTTGTGACTTGTGAGTAGAATTTTCCTCTTTAATCTGCTGTGTACTTTCTGAATAATAAATAAACACAATAACAAAATATACTCTAGGCATTTCCCACAGGCTTTTAGTTTTGTTCTTTCTTCTATTTAGGGGCAGATATAGGGTTTTGAGTGCGGAATTTCGGGAATCTAATATCTTTTGTGCAAATAAAGTATTTATATTGAGAAATCTATTAAATATATAAGAAATATGTGTTGAAAATCTAGTAACAAAGTATGTACTTGGTCCAGCGGTAAAAAATGGAACTCACTTTGTTGCTCTCATTCATGAGGGTTCAATTTCCCAAGGGCACTTATAACAGAGTTCTTGTTTTTTTTTAATTTGAGATCGTTAGAAACTCATGAACTTCAAAACTTATATTTGATTTAGCTAAAGTGTCCTTTTTAGTGAGAATATGTACCATTCTAAGCAGGGTCGATGATAAGTATCAGCATTTATGCCTTCCACAAGTAATATTTTTTATTTTCTTATCAAACATCAATATGAAAATTAAAAAGATCATTTATTTTTCGACAAAGTACTTCTCCTTCATACACCCTTCAACATTGTCAGAATCAAAGTTTCACCATCACTCTTTAAACAAAATATTTTCCCTTCATTTTCTTAATAATATAAAATTATGAAATTGGCACGTACGGAGATGTAAATAAGTGTTCTATTGGAAACGAATGTGGTTATTTCTTTTTTAATTAGAGGCGTGTTTTAAGTTGAGTATGAAAAAAATCCTTTGGTAGAAAATGTTTCTGCTGAGATTTTCGAATATTTAAATTAATCAAATTTCAATACAGATATCATAGAAGTGCTATTACATGTAATAAATAAATTAAACAAAAGACAAAAGTGGGTCCCTTCTTGCTAATTTCCTCTGCTCTACAGCATCCAGCACTTAATAAGCTTTCTCCTTGATAGTGGCGGCCATAAATTTTAGGAAGGGATGTCCCAATATAAAAAGTAATCACACAATAAATAGAAATAAGGAAAGTTATATATATATATATTAGATACTGGTGCCCGTATTAGCACTAGCACGGGCTCATTATGTATTATTTTTTATTTTAATTTGTATGGCACAGACAAAATTAAAGAGTTAATCAAATTTTAATATTAATTTATTGTTAACTATGGTAAATTTTTTTTATGTCTTTTAACATTATAAATTGCTAATTATTATTGTATGATTTGTAATATCTTTTATGCAATTTTCAAATAATAAAGGTTATTTCTTCTTTCTCAATTTATATGGTACTAATAAAATTTCAAGATTCAATCAATTTTTTTGTCTTTGAAATATTTCTAGTTGTTAATTATTGTAATTTATAGTACTTTTTAAGTAATTTTCAAATAATATATATTATTTCATTTCTCCCAATTTATGTGTCAACGATAAAATTTGAAGAGGCAATCAGATCTTTTATATATTTTTATATCTTTGGAACATTTAAGTAACTTATTATGGTGATTTATAATATTTTATAAAATTTATTTAATTTTTTTTAAAAAAAAAAACGAATTCATCGTAGAAAAATTACCAAAGCATCCTTCAATACATCAATAATGGGTCCCACTTTTTGTTTAAAAAATATGCATTTTGGGAGGATATTTTTGTCCAAAGTGGAAATAGAAGAAGTATAAAGCATTAAAGTCTTTTAAAATTTTAAATTGTCAGTTATTATCATATGATTTGTAATATTTTTACGCAACTTTCAAATAATAAAGGTCATTTCTTCTTTCTCAATTTATGTGATACTAATAAAATTTTGAGATTCAATCAATTTTTTTTTTGTCTTTGAAATATTTCTAGTTGTTACGGTTGTCACAGAGTTACCATCAAGGATAGTTTCGTCATTTGATTCTAATTTGAGCTGCTAACATGCCGAGGTGTGGGTTTCCACGTGGTTTAAACACAGTAATAATTCACGTCTTTTTTTCCTCTTCCCGGTTCCCACTAACGATTCCCAAGGAGGAAAAATGGTGATTGTTCTGATTTCCCTTTTTGCTTCCTTTTTTGCTTTGCTGCTTCTTTATCATTCTTAACTCAAACTTGTCCACAAATAGCTAGTCATAGGAGTTGTTGTCAAGGTCCTGTTCTGTATAAGGTATCTGATTCATTGTCTAGCTGACCAAATAAAAAGCTGTGTGGGGAAGATAATCTTGGTATAAAGTGCTAAATATGATAAATTGATATAAGCCCTCTCAAGTAAAATAATTTTTAAGAAGAAATTTGAGGGAGCCCTATCCTCCATCAACTTTCGAAAAGGTAACTTCTTGTTCTTCAATCATGAAAAAACACTCCCAAGTCTCCAAGAAAGCAAAATCAGAGCAAACAAATCAATGACTTTCAGACTGAGTACATACTTAAATCTATTAACATGTACAAAATGCTATGCAATCAACCATTTCAAATGAAAAAGAAGGTGAAATATTTTTCTGCTAAAAGAATCATATTAGTCATTTTTTCGAATGTACATATCATCTTGTTTATTCTCATAATTTTCCTTTGGTTCTGTGCAACAATATTTCAAACACCAAAGAACTGTCAAAATAGCCGTGATATGTGCCTTGTAAACACCATATGCTTTTCATTAGATATTCTCTCTGTCACTTAAAACCGACAAAAATCATCAATGATCAATTTTCTATTTCAAAATTGCTAGTGAAATCTTAGTCAAAAGCACACTAACTTCACCAAACATTTTCAAATTTGATATTTAATCTCACTAAAAGATCTCTAATAAAATCCAACAACACATAATCTAAATAATACACAATTTGGAGAAACCCAATTTAAAAGTCAAATTTTGAAGCTTCGGACTTTCTTCGTCTAGATCAGACAAAAGAAGCCACATTATAAAGCTCAAATGGTCTCCAAATCATTAACAAACCATCACAATTTAGTTCAATAAAGTTTTCTTTTGATATATCCAAAACGACAAACTTCAAATTTCGAAAGATTCCGTAACTCTGTTATATTTAATCCAACATCAAGCTTCAATTTTGAGAAAAATTATTTTAAGCTCAAAAACTTATTTTTAATTGAGTTCACAAACTAAAATACAGATGTTTGAAAGTAAATAAAATTAGTGCATGTGTGAATAATCATAGTAGGAGATTTGGAAGCCAGTCGAGCCAAAACTGAAAATTTGTTTTTTAAAAAGCAAATAGTGAAATATCAAATTAAATTTTTCTGAGAAGAAAATCAAAATAGAGAATTAATACCTAACAAAGATCCATGGAAGTGAGAGGAGAGAGACAAATGAAAACCGAAGATTGAAAAACAGTAGTTAAAGATGTGTCAGCCTAGAAAGGAAAACAACAAAGGCTTAATACGTGTTAATATTACTGGAAAAGTGGTACTATTTACCAATAAGACAACGACTTGACATTAAATTATGGTACAATAAATATTACTTTTTGTACAAGTATTTGTTGTTGTGTTCGTCCTTTAGAAGTGCCACTTCTAAATAAGAGTATAATATATATATATATATATATACTTAGCTGGTTTGGAGGATGATTATTTATATGGATGACTTGAGATCGATTCTCCCTCAATGCCTTCTGAGTTGAATTTATCGCATAGAACATGCGTAGTGCATTTTGCATTCTATTCGGCCAAAGAATAGAGATCATGACAGAGATCGTAGCTCCAGCTCGCTGCGCCTTGATTTCTTTGAATCTCTTAATTTGCTGTCATGCATATACGATCATATTATATACTAGTAATACTAATAGGTCCTGAATTATTTTGGAATATAATGGACCCCAATGCTTTTCCTTTTGCCGCCTCGTGAACTCACAACAGAATTATCCTACGTACCGATAACTACTAGGAATTTTAATTATTTTTTTAAAAAAAAACTACTAGGAGTATTAGAATATACTCAAAATCTGTTAAAGCCAAATTTACTGTATTTTACCTCCAATAACTAAAGATCTTCAAGAAACACTTTGTTAAATTCTCGAAGCTCAGTCTAGAGTAGGTTTTCTTCATAGGATCAAACGTTTGGCTTAAAGGAAAATGCTTCCTCAGAAAATAGTAAACGATTTACTTAATTTTGTATGTTTGATAAATAAATAAATAAAAAGTATTATTTTAAAAATATTTATATATAATATAGTCAAACACTATAACAATGGTCAGGGATAGGTGAGAACGGATTTTGGGGTGGGCCCTTAGGGTGGGTAGCAAGAGTGCGGGGATGCGTGGAGTATTGGGAGTGGGAGATAATTAACCTGAAATGTCACTTATGAAATTGGTTTTCTTCTACTCTTCCTAGAAAGATTATTTTTCTGATTTTTAAGAAACAAATTTTTCTAAAAATAAGAATAATTATATTTTAACCAACAAAATATGTGGAAATTGAAAACTCCACCCCAAAAACACACACAGAGCCTCTAAAAACAATATAACAAAATGAAAACCAATATATATTATATTTTTTCCTACTTAATTTTCTTTATCTTTTTCCCTTATAAAACATAAAATCATATAAAATCACAGTAAGGAATATTAATTGCTCGTCAATTGGTCAATGCAGACTTGTCTTTCCATAATAAGCTGCCACATATTTTTCTTTTTTCTTTTTTGGCGTCTTGAAGAAGTAATAAGAAAATATTCAAAAGTTTGCAATTGCAATTAATTATCTATTGAATGAAAATGATTTAGTTTTAAATATATATCATTATTAGAATAAACCAATCTAATGCAAAAAAGTCAAAAAAGAGAATAGTTTAACCAAGTTGCTTGTTTATCAATAATAATTTACCAAGTTGTTTATCAATAATAATTTTATTGAGGGAGTTGAAAAAGTGAGATAAAGCAAGAGCTTTAATTAACTGAGAGATTATTTTATAATACGTACAATTTGTGACATGGTGTATTAATCAAGTTTAATAATAGGATGTAGTTGTCAAATCTAACCTTGTCCTTAATTACTCATTTTTCTTTTGTTGAGAAAGTGTAGGATTCAAATCAATTTGATATATGGTCAAAAAAGTACTCAACTAAAGTGAATATACATGCATGGCGTTATTATATTCTTACTCTTAATTAATGTGAGGACTCTCGAGTTTAAATTTTGGAATAGAGTCGTTTTTGGTTACGAGTGCTTTATATATCTCATTATCTCAGCACAAATAAGAATTAAGTAAATGAAGAAAGTGGATATCAAACACCGGATATAAGGTAAACAAAAATCATAATCTTAATTCTAAACCTCTCATCTATCTTTCTTCCATCTTTATGTAGTTGTGAGACCACTAAAGGTTTTGATTGAGCGTAAGTACGATTTCATTCTTAACAGAATATTTCGAATCCAAACTCTGATCGACTAAATGAATATTTTGCTCTCAAATGAGATTTTTTCTTTATGTAAATTTAAATTAATCGAACCTCAAAAAGACTACCAAACAACTAAGAAGAAAAAAGAAGCTCAATTGTAGGAGAGGAAAAGGAGTTTCTGCATTGTTAGAAAAGTAGTCAAGGTTGAATGACAATGAAATAATAATGAAAGAGCAACACATATAAAAGAAGGAAATTTAAAATTGTAAACTTTTTAGGGGCAAGATATATTATGCATGTTTGTTAGGAATAAGTAATCAATGAGTCAATCATGCATGTCATTGTTAATAGATAAAGCTTACATTAATTAACAGATGGGTCTACTCTTACCAATAATGATGCTACTATACTAATATCATTCATTTTTTTAGTTTGTTCAATAAAAGAATGATTAACTTTTATTTTTATATTTGAAATAATTAAATATTTTTTATTTTCTGATATTTATATTGAGACCCAAAAATCTAAATTCGCATATTGCAAGACTCTTTTTTAGGTGCAACGCTCCATGAAATTTTCATTCTCAGAGGCTTAAACTTGAGACTTCCTTATTAAGAGTAGAGGAGTTCCAATTATATCACCACAATTCATATTAATACACTTTTTATAGCTACATAAGTATAATTTATTTTAAATTATTTATAAATTTTTAATTAAAAATTTCAAATTCCAAATTTCATATAGTACTCGTTCATATAAATTGAGAGAGGAGAGGGAGTATAGTCAATTCAACGTCTCCGTCTCGTTCAATCAATGTCTAAGTCTCTATCAATACAATACTCTTCAAATACAAATCAAACACTCTTTTAGATACTATATGTTGAATTTTTAGCTATTTTATGATAGAGTGGAAAAGTTGGTGCAATTAGGCAAAAGTCTTATTTTAAACAAAAGTTTAAACATTACTATATCGTTGAAAGACAATATACATATATATATTATTACAACAATAATAACAACATACCCGTGTAATTCATATATAATTGAGGTCTGAAAAAGTTAATGTATATGCATACTTTATCTTTTCCTTGATAAGTAAAAAAATTATTTTTGATAGACCCTCTATATATATACTTCTTCTGCCCCAAGTTATTACTCATTTTCTTTTTAAATCAGTCTCAAGAATGCCATATTTCTATATTTAGTAAAAAATTAACTTTAAAAAATACTTCCTCTGTCCATTTTTAGTTGTCATGGTATCCTTTTTTAGAGTCAAACTATAACAACTTTGACTAACATTTTACGATGTAATTTTTCATCATATTGATATGCAAAAAAATGCAATTTATAGTACTTTTCATATAGTTTTTGAATATCTAAATTTTTTGTTTAAAATATCGAATTAATGTAATGTAATTTAACTTTGAAAACTAGTCAAATTGACTTTCGAAAAGCGCAACATGACAACTAAAAGTGGACAGAAGAAATAGTTTTTTTTACCGTGGTGTCCAAGTCAGCTTATCAGCCACATGTACCAGGTAATTTTGTCTATCAAGACTAAGATAGATGAAAAGGATTCTCAACCAGTTCATTGACCACTAGGCCACACCCTAGGGTACTTATTTTACCTTATGATTAATATTCACAAAATTAAATATTTATAACTTTATTTAAACTACATCATATAAATTGAGACGGTGAGAGTACATTATGCATGGTAGAATAAATAAAAAAAGATTGAGATATTTATTATGGGTAGAGAAGAGAACAAAAGAAAAGACAGAAAGTTAGCCTTATAGAGAGTGTGGGAGAAAGAGAGAGAGAGAGGATTACAGTCTCTTCTCATCCACATCTCTCATCTCATAAACTCAATCTTTTCCTTCTCATTTTTTGTTGCAACAAAAAACTACTAACAGCTTGTTTGTTTTGTTGATGCCAAAATCAAGAAGAAATATTGAAGCTAATTTTAAGGTTCAAACAACTTAATTTTGCCTCTATATGTATGTTGGCTCTATTTGTTCACCTATACTATACTATACTTTTGCTTTTATATATCTAGGTTATTGTTTTTGTCTTAATTAGATCTATATTATCTCTCTAATTTTTCTATTTTTTTAAGCAGAAAAGAGTCAACAAACATAACATGTCCATTGTAACTTGTGAAGAAGCTGCTGCAAGTTTATCTTCTTCTTCCAACATGAATAATGATACTAATGGAGCCTTTTGCTATCCACCTCAACATCAATTAGTTACTCAACAAATCAAGAAAAAGAGAAACCAACCAGGCAATCCAGGTATACAATAATTATCAGGTCATTCAAAAGATATTTACCGATAAATCTCCTCCTTAAAACGTGAGCTTTTGTAATACAGAAAATAAGACAAGTTATCTGTTATATATCACGTAAGGTGATAATTACATGATGCATAAAAACTCCAAATTTGGATTTGTGTATATGACTTGTTTTTTTTTTTCTTTCTCAAGATCTAAACTTATATACAACGATAGCATAAAAAAAAAATATATATCTGTTTGTCTAACATTTTTCAGTTATTATAATTTCACTTATTATATATGGATATATATACAATCACCTGTTGTTTTAGATTATAAGTATACAAAAAGTTAAACTTGTTTAATACATATGTTTCAACCGGTAAATATATAGAAGTTAAAACTCTTTTAATAATCATCTAGTTTATTTTCAGACATGTTTCAACTGGTGAGTATATAGAAGTTAAACTCGTTTAATAATTATTTGATTATTTATAGATCCAGAAGCAGAAGTGATAGCTTTATCACCCAGGACACTAGTGGCAACCAACAGATTCTTTTGTGAAATTTGTAACAAAGGGTTTCAAAGAGACCAAAATCTACAACTCCATAGAAGAGGACACAATTTGCCATGGAAGTTAAAGAAGAGAGATAATAAGGAAGTAGTGAGGAAGAAAGTGTATATTTGTCCAGAGTCAAGTTGTGTGCACCATGATCCGTCTAGGGCATTAGGAGATCTTACTGGAATTAAGAAGCATTTTAGCAGAAAACATGGTGAGAAGAAGTGGAAATGTGAGAAATGTTCAAAGCGTTATGCTGTTCAATCTGATTGCAAAGCTCATTTCAAGACTTGTGGTACTAGAGAATACAAATGTGAATGTGGTACTATTTTTTCAAGGTACGTAACCATTTCGAATTCAAAATTATAAGTTTATACAATATTTAGGATAAAATTATTAGATTTTATCGAATTCATTAGTAGTTAAATTGCAAAAAACATTATTCTGGCTATATTGGAGTATGAACACGAAAACGAGTTTATCAACAAACATTTCTAGACTCTTATCATAAAGTGGTACCTATAGTACTCTCTTTTTGTTCTACTTTTTTGAATTTTGAGTTCTATCTTTTGTGGTGTGTACGTGTAAAGTGATAATAATGGGATTACTGTGGTGTGCAATCATTAAACAATAATTAATATGATATCAGTATCATATTTCCACCCATTCCCATTAATAATAAGGGGACAAACTAATAAAACCAACTATTATAGTGCCCATTAATCTTTTCAACATATTACTAGTAAGTATTTTCTCATCTCAATTTATATGACACACTTTCTTTTTTTAGTCAGTGCAATATAACGATAATGATATTGATTTTTTTTTCTTCTTCAGACGAGATAGTTTCATCACACACAGAGCATTCTGCGAAACTTTAGCTATGGAGAGTGCAAGATCAGTAATAAATGGACGAAATCCAACAATTTTCTCACCTCAATTGAATCTCCAGTTTCAACAACCTCACTTCTTTAATAGCCATGAACAGATTCAAGCTACTACGTTTCCCATGAAAAAAGAGCAGCAAAGTAGTGATTTCAGACATATTGAGATTCCTCCATGGCTAATTACCACTAATTCCCAACCATTTCAGCTTGGAGCTATTAATCATGGTCCTTCACCACTGAGTAATTTTAGCTCATCGTCGATTTTTCCAGCTACTACTAGGTTAGATCAACAATACACACAGAGCGGCCACAAAGATTTAAATCTTCATCACCCAAACCCTAATCTCAGAGGTAATGAAGAGTTTAACTCACCCATTTTGAATATAAAGTTCATAGATATATTTGAACTTTTTCTCTTTTGTTTAATTGTGCTTGTATTGGACATGAGCAGGACCTACATTAGGTTACGATTCAATGGGAGAATCAGGTGCGGTCTCTCCAGTACACATTTCTGCAACTGCATTGCTGCAGAAAGCAGCACAGTTTGGTGCTACAATTAGTAACAAAGTAAGTGCTGTCACTGCTACTGCTGCTTACACAGGCACAGCAAAAATACCCCACAATACTCACGTGTCTGTTACTAGTACTGATTCTGCTACCAAACAAACTCATCAGAAATTGTCCTCACGTGAAGACCTGACCACTATTACTGGGCCTGCAAATATAAGTGGCATCATGACATCTTTTTCTAATGGCTTTGATGGGTCAACAATGTTTGAAGATGCGATATTATTCGGTGGATTCAACAATATGAATTCAAAGAAAGAGGACGAGGAGGAGAATCAACAACTCTACTTCAATGGAAGTATGAATGAGGAGGATCATGTATTGACCAAAGATTTCTTGGGTTTAAAACCTCTCTCTCATACTGATGATATTTTCAACATTGCTGCTCTTGTTAATACTGAACCTCATCACTTTAAAAATCATAAAACTTGGCAAAGTTAATTATAATTATTGTACACCTCTAGCTAGATATATAGCTAGAAACTGATATATGTATTGTACAAAAGTGCATGTAGAACTGGGTGAAAGTTCAGATAATCAATCTGTCCTCACCACCAAGAAACCAATAGATTATTATTATATTCATTTAGTTTTATTTTTGATGTGTGTTACATGTTTTTTAAGTTTTATAGATGGAAGTTCGTTGTCATCTATGGATGTTCACGGTACGAATATTTTGATGATATTTTGAAATATTTTTTTTTATGAAGTTAATATACATAAGTCGGTATATTTTTTTAATAATATTTTTTATATAATTTTTAAATATTTAAATTTTAATTAAAGAATGTTGATTTAATATGTTAATCCATCCTATTTAATTAAGTAAAAATTAAAGGAATCCCATAGTGTAGGATATAAATTACATCCTATCCCAACTAATTTACATTTTACAAAAAATCCCTTAAAAAGGTAGGCGAATGATACATAGCTACAGTGCTGATACATTGTCACTGATACACGCTAAATAACTGAATGTCGCGCTAAAAAAGGAAAAAAAACGTAACAATTAAGTCTGTTAATTTAATTAGCTTAATTTACGCCTAACTGATCCTAAACATTCCTTATCTTAATAGGTAATCTACTCAGACATTACAAAATTTCAAATTTCAAAATTATATCTTCTACATTGAAGAACAATTTGTGAACATCCATCCATTTAGAAAAAGCTAGAAATACGAATAAAACTCTGATTTTTTGCTGATACAAGATGAATATATCAATTTTACTGAGACATTCAGGAATTTGGGTCAGCGAAGTGAAATATGAAAGTTACAAAAGTGACAGAATCGTTGTTGGACAATCAATTTCGTGTTTGAATCTCAAAGCAGCAATTTCAGCCGAGTTGGATATCGATGTATCAAGGAAAAACATTGAAATTAGTTACATCGTAAAAGGTAACTCGTCTCCAATGAAAATTAAGAACGACATGGGTGTTAAACTTTATTTAGAAGTGAAAAAAAGTGAGCCAGGATTTGCAATGTATCCATTATGTATTGACACAAATGAAAAGATTGGCGGTGATGTACATAACTTTGATGGAGCATGCGGAGAAATTACGTGTGTAGAAGGCACAACACAGGATACAGAAGCTCTTGCAGTGGTTGAATCAAGAATTTGTGACTCGTATTATATTCCATAATTGGAAGTTACAAATTACATAATTGATTCAAATAGTATAGAGGTGAAGACAGGTCAGTTATATAAGGATAAATCAACACTCATAGATGTGATGGCGAAATATAAGATAAAGAACAACTTCAATAGCAAAGTAAAGAGATCTAATAGACAAAGGTATGCGAGTATTTGATTTGTTTTGTGAAGAACTGTGGTTGGATTCGTTAGATCTATAAATGGTGATACCATTATTTTGTTTTAATGTATGATACATTATTAAATAGAAAGTCATTGATTTTGATTTTTTGTTTAGTTCGTTGAATATGATTTGTGGTAGATTGATAATGATACATTATTTGTTGATACATTAAGTTAATATTGTTGATACGTTCAGATTAGACTGTTTAAAAATTAAATAATTTAATCGCAAAATTCATGTAGCCGATACATTCCGTCATTTTGTGATACATGATTCATTATTTTATTTTTTTTGAATTTGATAAAAATAATTGTGTTGGTTGTTAATATTATTGATACAAAAAATACATCATTCTTTGGTTACTTTGAACTTTAGTGTTTTATCTATTATAACATGTAACTGCTATATGTATTAATATGATGAAAAAAATTGTACAGTTATGTGTTGGTATGCTTTTCAGATGAATGTAGTTGGACTATAAAGGCTTTCTGCAGAAAAAAATCTGATGTTTTCAAAGTTAGATACTTCAATAGTAAACATACGTGTCCAATATGGGATAGGGTACTAACCAAAGTCCAAGCAACAATCGGGTTTGTAAGTGGTTTGACTGCTCCCAAATTGGTCAACCATAAAAGAATTCATACTCCGAAAGATATAATTGCTAATATTAGAGAATTTTATGGAGTTCAAATATCTTACTAGCAGGCATGGCGTGCTAAAGAACGTGCACTAGAAATGATAAGGGGTAAACCATCTGCTGGATATAGACAGATGCCGAGATACATATACATGTTAAATACTATTTTTCCAAATTCTTATATAAGGATGCAGAAAACTGAGGAAGATGAATTTATGTATATGTTCGTAGCCTTAAGACCATTGATTAGGGGGTTTGATTACTGCAGACCAATAGTTGTTGTCGATGGTGCACATCTGGGCGGAGCTTACAAAGGAACATTTGTATCAGCAAGCACACTTGATGGGGCAGGTATGTATTTTTTGTAGTTGTGAGGTGTTTGTAAATGTTATGTATCAAATGAAATAATATGTGTTGCTCTGTAATTAGGTTGTATATTTCCATTGTCATATGGTGTTGTGGACACTGAAAATGACTGTTCATGGACATGGTTCTTCGAACAATTCAAAAATGCATTTGGCGAGCGCGAAGAAATGTGTGTTGTATCAGATAGGAATGAGAGTATTATGAAGAGTGTAAGGATTGTGTTCCCAAATATACCTCATTATGCATGCATATGACATCTTTGGAAGAATGTCTGTGGAAACTTCAAAAGGAGCAGAAACACCTTAAGTGATCTATTTTACTCTATGGCCAAGACATACAAAAATGAGGATTTTGATAAATTGATGGCTAAGGTTGATAAAATTGATCACAGGGTTAAGGAGTACCTTGAGGATGCAGGGTATGAGAAGTGGTCGAGAGTTCATTCAACAGTAAATAGAGGTAGAATGATGACTTCGAACATTGTGGAATGTATCAATGGTTGTCTTGTTGAAGCACGACAATTGTCTATATTAGAATTCTTGGAAGAAGTTAGAATTCTATTTGGTTCTTTGGCATTGCAAAAACAGAGAAATAGTCTCCTATACAAAGGACACATTGGGGAGAAGATTTGAGGAGGTATTGATTATAAACGCGTCTAAAAGTTCGAAGATGGAAGTATGTGTCATGATACATTATTTTATATTCTACGTATATAATTCGGTGTATCATTCTGTTGTTTGAACATGATTTCTTTAAATGTACGCAGGTTGTTCCATCATCTGAATTTATTTTCTTGGTTTATGAAGCTGGAAGAAGATACATTGCTTGCCTTGAGCGGAAAGCATGTTCTTGTGGAAGATTTCAACTAGATGAGATACCTTGCGCACATGCAATCGTTGTTTTAAAGGAAAAGAATGTTAAAGATATGCATCCATATTGCTCTGATTACTACAAGCCTGATGCATTAGCAAAAGCATATGAGATTCTAATGGTTCCAATGCCAGATAAGGAAGATTGGCCAGCTCATGAGGATGTTGTAGCTGAAACTGTGTATCCACCTAGATACAGACGATTAGCTGGACGACCAAGGAAAAGAAGAAAAAAGAATGCAGATGAAAAGATTACAGTGAACACAAATTGTTGTGGACAAGAAAGTCACAACAGAAGAACTTGTACTTTCTTTCCAAAAGAAAAGTGAAATCATCATAATGTTTATATGACATTAATGTTTTTGTTGAACAATTTTTCACGTAAACAGTTATCAATGTTATTAATCAGTATTGCTGTTCAAAAATAATTAAACTGTATTGTTCATTTTTGTTATTAATAAGTATTGTTGTTCAAAAAAATAGTTTGTTATGATTTGTGTATCAATGTTAATTCTGATAAATAAATTTTAAGGTGCAATTATAAATAAAATGTTGGTTAACGTATAAGCTAATGTATCATATGCATAAATAATAAATAATTTCAATAAAGTAAATTCCTACATCATATTATATAACGTTTGTTGTATCATATATATTAATTGGTTACTGTATCATTTACATAAAAACATACACAACCTATATGTTAGCAATAAGCTATTAAACGTGTATTATAAACTATATATATTATGATACATACATTAAACAATTAAGTTTGTAAACAGTTTATTTAACACAATAGTTATGAATCGTGTATCATATACTATATATATTATGTTGCACGTATAATATTAGTTATAAATAATGAATCATATACGTTAAAGTTTCAAAAATCTATTTGTTAGTAATATGTTATTATATCTGATTACTTTGAAGATACATAATAACAATGAAAACATGTATCAGCTACTATATATGTTATATACTGCACTTTTTCTTTATGTAATGCAATAATGTGTCTGAAATTTAACTTTTTATAAGCAAAGTATGTTGGTTCATACTGTATCAAAACAGACTAAAATTACTACACTACATGAACCAAATCTTCTTCTGGTGGTTGTGTGACTACACTCTTAGGTTTTGGTGGATCATCATTCTCACTAACGTATGCACCCTTAGCCTTCTCACTGCCATAACTCCACAACAATTCTCCATATCTTTTGCGTAGGTATTCAGGAAGAAAATCAACTAATGATGTTTCGATTTGGTCGCTCAGATACTCCGCAAATGTAGCAACATATAACCCACAGTCTCTACAAAAATGCAGAATATCAGTTATAAACTTAAATCATACATGATTCAAAAACAATAAAAGTACAATACTTACAGGCTGTCACTCTTTTGTTGCATAATGTCTTGGGCAAATTCAACCATGAAAGAAACTTGTGCCTCTAAAAGTGAACCATAATTATTGTCCTTGTACGCATCACAATCAACAAAATTTGTTCGCTCAATTTTTTCAAAGAATTCACTGTCCATGAGGTAAGAAGGAAGCATTTTAGACAATATTTTTATCTCGTGCGTAATTGCTTTTTCCTTGAGCCTAATGAAGAGTCATACACCCTTATTACTCTATTTTTTAGTTTACAACAGCCAGCACCCAATGAAATTGTCCACCGCAATTAACTGGGATGGAAACATCGTCTACAAGATGCCATGGTAAAGCATTTGGGATTTCAAAATCTTTGATGATGTTAGTGATTGACCTCTCATATACAGATACAGCTGAAGCGCGGTCAATGTGTTCTTAGGTACTAATAAGATCATCATCATTAGCCAGGTAATACCTTTCATAGGTATTTTTGATGTGTGAGATGAACAAGCAGTTGGCTGTTGTGTATCTGTATTGATTCATGTTGCGGAGTTTTGATTTTTTACGGAGGTAGTAAAAAACAACATCGATGTGCTATAAAAAACATGATAAACAAAATTAGAAACTTGTAAAAAAAGGTCTATGATAGAATTAATACATTAAATGATAATCTAAACAAATACTAATTTGATAGTTTATTTGATTGTATCCAGGATGATTTTTTGTAGCATGTTGTTCTATATCAATGTATCTGATATATGCTTAAATTGTTTCATTAAGAATTTTACCTAATCAGTCCAACATTTGTTTGGCTGTGACATGGCATAGAACCAGTTCTTGTTAATTGAAAATGCAACAACAAAATTCATCATCTCAAATTCAAAAGAAGAGGCTTTTGATCTGTATTTATCCTCCGATGATTTCCTGTGATAATATTTGTATTATCAATTGGTTACATCAAAATAAGTTAATCCAAACATTTACAAAATATATGTATAAAACTTACTTATTAGCATGATTTTTGAGAAGCCCATTGGTTAACCACTGCATATACTCATCAATTAGTTTAGACGAAGGTTGATATATAATCCAACATCCTTCAAATGGAAAATACATACGAACATCGTCATCCAATTTCTGTTTTCCTTTATCACTTGACCCAAAAGAAGTCACGTATGGAGATTGAATAATTCTTGAAGGCATCCTGTTTCTAGCCGCAGAATTCTTTGAATGACTTCTAACAACAATCTCGATGGTTGAAATATCAGTGGGTAATTGACTATCAGACAACAAATCATGCATGCCATTTAAATCCTTTGGATTGTAAACACACAATGGTTTAGCAGGAATAGGAACTTTTCCTAGATCGGATACAAGTGCATCTATTGCTGCTTCAGTTGAGGGCAATATTGTTGTTGATGTGGAAGAATCCTGTATAATAAGATATTATATTTTTTAGTATCATTGCATATAATAAATATTAGTGTCATGATGCATAATTGATAAATATACCGATGTATCAACTGTTATTCTAAAAGGCATAAAATGACGGATGTTGTGTTGAACTGTGTCAGCACCATCTTCATCCATGTTTACTTCATTTAAAGCTTGTGGGGCTTGATGTGCTTTATCATCCTGAATATAAGCATGTTGTATGTATCAGTTATCCATTATATTAATTATGTATGATATATATATAAAAAAGAGGATAATGTATCAAAGAAAATTGTAATGTTTAAAGTTTTGATCATACCAATACCTTCTTAGGATCATTTGCTTCAGTATCAACATGAGTACTTTCATATGTAGGCTGGAGCGTTGAAACACGCTTCATTTGTTGTTGGTTACTGATATTATGATCAATCTATATTTGAATTTTTAATAATAAAAAAGGTGTTAACATAATTGTTACTGAATTATTATTTAACATAAGTGATGAATATAAAGTTGAAATATATAACTGATTAATGAGATAGAAGATTCGGTGAATCACCTTAAATATATATATGATCTATATGTGCTGAACTTGATGTCCACCCTCATTAACAGATACACCAACCTCAAAATCAGCTACACCAACTGCATCAGCAAAATCAATCCGTATATGTGAAGATGGTTGTTTATTGCTTGATTGAGGATTAACTTTGTTGTTTTCCTTGTGTCGAGATAGCATCAACTGCGAGTGATTTTCCTTTATCAAGATTACAAGTTCCTCAAATTTCTTGTCAACCTATAAAAAAATTATAAAACAACAACTACAATTAGAATCAATATAAAGAAAAAAATAATAAAATCAAAATAATTATTTACGTAATTCTTCAAATGATCTTTCAGTTCTTCAATATCTAGAATTACATAATTGACTTTTTGAGCATCTGCAGAACCGTGTACATTAGCAGCCGGTGTCGAAGAACCATCTGGAATAGAAAATGGTTGATTTAATGACACATTGGACTGATCTGGCTGACTGGGTTCTGACACCTTTGTTTTAGGTGTATCCACTTTCTTTCTTCTTTTTGGTGGTGGTGGAAATGATGTATCAGACACTCTAGATGATCTCCTTAACAACTGTTCGGGCGGTCTTGTGGAGAAATCATCGAAATCAACAATGTTATTCGGTTGAACTATCTTGGGATTGACAGATGTTGTGGTGTGTGAAGAAAGAGGATCATGTTCATCTTCAGTTAAATCAAAAACTGCAAGTTTCTCCGGTGTTGGCACAATGTTTAAACATGCATTCTGGAAAAACAATTTCTTTTTAATATTAAGAGATAAAATTATGTATCCTAACACAGAAAAAAATGATTTTAAAAATACAAACTTGCAACCTTACAACTATATACTTAATTATGTATGAAATGTAATATAACATGGGATTCAATGTTACCTCTTGAAAAATGCTAGTCATAAGCATTTCAAACTTTGGCTTTAAAGCCACAACCCTTCAATTGCAAATTCTAGGGATGACATTCCGTTCTTTGACAGCAATTTCAGGATTTAATTGGGATGCAAATTCATATGTCCATACGTTAAGTGCATAAGACATTCCATATAACCGATACAACTGTTCGCTAAGATTAAAATCTTGTCGGAGTGAATCCATGAGCTTTGTGAATGCAATCTGTCCCCAAGGATATACTTGATATCTACCATCTTCAACCATTAAAAATTCGTTACCAGATATTAAAGAATCACCAGTTTGAGCCAAAATGAATGTATAGAGAAAGTACATGATAGCCATTTGGAGTGCATCCTGATTATTCTCCCAGTTGCCCATTAGAGATCGTTGGACTAGATGATTCTTGCTTACACTTTTAACTGCACCAGGAAAATATTTTTGGAATAGCCTACAGGGAGTTGATTCTAGGTATTCAAATTCTTTGGTATTGCCTTTACATTTAAGACCAGTTATTATTGCAAATTCTTTGATACCAAATTTCAAGATAACCCCGTTTGCATGCCTAATATGCAGCACCTTTGAGTTGCCTTGTTCCAATTCTAACAACAACAAACATTTACTGTTTTGACCCTGAAAATTACATTTAGGAATGCCTAAATAAGGTCCAAAAATTGTAGCTCTAAACAGTCAATTACATCATCCCCTATAGACTTCTGGAACTCCTCCAAAAAATTTGTGTTAAAAGGGACACCAAACCTTATGGCATGTGTTGGTACCTTTTTTATAACATATTTGATTGACTGCAAAATGAAAAAGAAAATTATACTAAATAAAAACACCAAATCACACTACACAACAAGTAATGATACATAATAAAAATAAATTGATACGTAGAAAAATACATGCTACTAGACTTTAACATAATCGTATTATAAAACTTGATATATTATACAGAAGGATGCCCTATATGATATATTATTAATGGTGCCTTTTTTATAACATATTTTATGATACATACATAAAAACACCAAATCACACTACACAACAAGTAATGATACGTAATAAAAACAAGTTGATACATAGAAAAATACATGTTACCAGACTTCAACAGAGTCATATTATAAAACTTGATACATTATACAGAAGGATGCTATGTCTGATACATCAACGATTTTTTTGTTAAATTTGACAAGTCTCTTTTTCATATTGGGGTTTGTCATGTATCATTTTTTTCGATACACATATAAAATAAGGGTTTTATAAGTTTCGACTAAATCTCAAATCAGTATGTATCAAACTAAGTTAGGGTTTTTGAATGTATCATGATTTAACCCAATAAACAATATTACACATCCAATTAATGTATCACTCAATTTCAGTCTACGATATCAAACACAATACAAATCACAAACAAGTTTAATAAAGATTAAAAACACATACTCTAGGCAATGCAGGTCTGGAAATAGTGGGTGCTGCTTTTCTTCCCCTTTTTTGGGGGGTTTTTGCAACCTTTGGTTTAGACAATTTTGGCATATCTTTGGTCGATTGATTAATCAAGTTTAATGGGTCATGCAAACTTTTTGATCTAATTTCTGCCCAATTTTCATCATCAGAGTCGTATATTGTTCGATTAGTATTAGAAAGATTTGATGTAGGATCAGGATCCATATGTATTAAGAAGAAGAAATCGAAACAAAATAAAAATTGAAGGAAGAAGATGAAAGCTACAATGGCAAACTTTGGGAGAGATGACGGAGAGGACAAAGTTTGAAAAGGGTTGGATTGAGAGATAAAATTTTTGAAAATCAATTTGGGATAATGATCTGTAACTGAAAAAATATTGGAGTGAATTTAGGGAGAAAAAAAAGGAGTGACATAGGGAGTGGTGAAACGTGGAAAGTAAAAAATAATCATGTATCTGACAAATTTGATATTTAAGTAAAATAAGGGATTTAAGTAATTTTTTTAAAAAATAGGGAAAATAAATAATAAAAAACTTAAAGTTGTGTATTTAAATTATTTTTCCTTTAATGAATCAAATGCAATAAAATTTTGCCAGATGATTTTTATGATAGTCTAAATAAAATAAAATGATTTTTATTGGTGGTTTTATGATAGTCAAAGCAAAGTAGAATGATTTTTATATTACAAGGTAAAGAAAAGTGACCTTACATTTATGTTATGAAAATATATATGACACACTTCTGTTCATATATTTCAAAGTTCAAATTAGGTGAAAACTATTACACTTTATAAAGTTATTCAGTGCTAATAACTATTTCCTCGCGGTTCATATTCATTAAATTTGTAGCAGACCTATTAAAATATTCATAAGCTTTAATGAATTGTTTGTTGAAATCAAACTTATACATCTCAAAGTGAAATTTAAGATCAAACAAGGTTACATGAATAATTCCATTTTTTTCTTTTTTCAAAAAATTATTTTAAAAAATATCATGTATAAATTCATTAATGATAGCATCTTTTCTCTCCGGTGCGGCGGTGCAGGTAATGTTTGAGAAAAAATTACAATAAAATGAATATCATTTTCCATTTTTATCCTTTTGATTATTTTCAAACTATTTTTGAAAATAGAAAATGCAAAATCGTAAATATGAATAATTAACTCTCCCAAATTTATCATCTAAAATATATAATTGAAGGACAAAAATAGAAAAAATTTTCAACAACTTTCTTGAACATTAAATAATTAACTTATTTTGAACGTCTTAAAAATTCATTTATTATGAACTAGAGAAAGTTTAAATTAACCTACAAATTATGTTACTTTTGTGATAAATTTACTCGATTTTTTTAATTACTTCTTCCGTCTAAATATAATATAACTTTTCTTAAAAAGAAAAATTTAAAACTTAAAGAATATAAAATGATCTATGAATCTTTGTGTAATTTTAATTATCATATTAAAAATAAATAAAATAAATTTATTTTGGATAAACTAAAAAAAATAAAATAGATAGAATAGAGGGAATACACTAGTGAACTTTTACGTTTGACCACCATTTACTACAAATCATAAATCATTCCTTCTTACCTAACGCACAGCACCAAAGATGACTCTTTAACTTTCAATGACTACAGCACTGAAGAAAAACGGCATTTCCAGTTCCCGAGCAGTGGGATTGAGATTCAGAGCGGCGGCAATGGTGAAAAAACGACGCGTCGGAACGACGATCTTCATTCTCCTCTTAGCTCTCTTAGCATTCGGAACTTTCGCACCTGCCTTTGCTCCGCTTCCTTCTCTCTCGTCTTCTTCTTCCCGTTCCGACATCGCCGGACTTAATTTTATGGTATGATTGTGAAATTTTCTTCTTTATTAAGTACCTAATTCAAGTTTTTAAGAATAGTTAGAGAAGAGTACCACTACTTTTGGTTGAAATTTTGATTATCTACAATATGAACTTGAATAGACTTATTAGGAGTAATTTTTATTTGCAGTTAATTTGGATTAGTCAATGTAGTAGTAGGTTAAGGATCAGCATAAAAATACTCTGATTCTGATGAATTTTATTGAGCAGATGGTACAAGGTCTGTCTGGAGTAGTTTAGGATTGAGGTGTAGCTGATTGATCAATTGCGCTTAATTTGTGTATTTAGTTTAAGGATAAGCATAAAAATAGTCTAATTCTGATGATTTTTTGTAGAGCAGAACGGATACAAGGTCTGTCTGGACTAGTTTACGATTGAGGTGTAGCTGATTGAACAATTGCACTTAATTTGTATATTCACTTATTCAGTGTGTTGAAGTAGGTTAATGATCAGCATAAAAATAGTCTAATTATGATGAATTTTAAGAGTAGAAAGGATACAAGGTCTGTCTGGACTCTGGAGTAGTTTAGGATTGAGGTATAGCTGATTGATTAACTGTACTTCATTTGTATATATTGCTAGAACGCTCATTCAGAAGTTGCATGCTTCTTTAAATTGGCAGGGTGATAAGAACAAATTTGAGATTGCAGATGATATGTTCTGGAAAGATGGAAAGCCTTTTCAGATCATTGGCGGGGACTTGCACTATTTTCGGGTTCTTCCAGAGGTACTTCAGTCCATGAGTTTTATATTCATAGCTGAATATTTCTGATCATAGTGTATAATCTTGTTGAAACACCCGCGCATACACAGATGTAAAAAATAGAGTGCTCCTTTGAAGTGAACGAAACTTAATTGATAGCTAACTTCATATGCTCTTGATGAACTCTATATTAGGAAAATGATGATGGAAAGGTAACACTAGTACTGAAGTAATCTGTCCAGAGAAAATAATTTCATTTGGTGCAGATTCTGCATAAATCATATAGTCTCTTCATCCCAATTATGTGGCATACCTTCCTTCTTAATGTGTCCCAAAACGAATACCATATTTCCTTATTTGGAAAAAAATAATCTTCTTAGTTTAATCTTAATGAGATGATTTATAGTCACACAGATGTCTAGGGATTGTTTTAGACCACAAATTTCAAAAGCCGTCTTTCTTAAACTCCATGCCATGTGAAACTCTGCCAGATTCAAATCCAAGAATCATTCATGCATTCTAAGGCAATAGTTACTGGGTCCTATTTTCAGAAAGTTGAATTTTGTATTTGAGGCAGAGGAAGTAGATGTCATGATGACAGTCATGCATACAGAATTTCTCTTACGCGGAATTTGACAAGTTGTCTCATCTAAAAGGAATTATGTTCTTTCCATTTAAATGTTCTTTGAAATCCATTATAGTGTTGTACAACTTACCTATAAAAACAACACCATAAATGCCATTCTGAGTTGCTTCTGTTGTTGTACATCAAACATGTTGACAAAACTTGTAGTAATAGTTCATGGGTGTACATTAAGTTGAAAGTCAAACTTCCACTTTTAAGTCCTTCAAAGAGTGGTGAAAGCTGACAAATGAAGTTTCTTTTATCTGTAAGTTATGTTCTATTTTGTAGCTTGGTAATATCAATTTGAATTGAGATATTGATGTATAAATACTCGCTTTAGTACTGGGAAGATCGACTGCTGAGAGCAAAGGCATTGGGCTTGAATACCATTCAAACATATGTCCCATGGAATTTGCACGAACCAAGGGAAGGTCAACTTGTTTTTAAAGGAATAGCAGATATCTTTTCATTCCTCAATCTATGTCAGAAATTGGATCTCCTGGTGATGCTCCGAGTTGGGCCTTATATTTGTGCAGGTTAGCCACGACTTCTACAACTTTGAAGTTATCTAGTCACTTGTGAATAAAGTTTTTCCTAAAGTTCACCTCCGTCATCTAATTGAATATAACCTCAGTTCTGATATATTATAATTGTAGTAGCTGTAAGTTGTTTCACTTGTGAAATGTTGGAGGAAGGACCAAGATCCATAAAGTTTATTGGGAAAAACTAAACCTCTTCTCTGTGTAAGAGTGAATATCTCAGTAAGTCTATGTATGTTCGTAAAATGTTAACTCTTTTGAGTATAGGGAACGGGTAAAATCCCTCTTTGTCAATGTTAATTCGTAGAATGTTAATTTTTTTGAGTAAAGGGAATGTGTAGAATCTGTATTTGTATACTGCCGCCGTAGGTCTAGAGAGTTCTTTTAACATTTTCTATTCAATAACCCAGGAAAAACTATGCACGGCTCAAAGATTGCAAGTATCTTTAACCAAGTAGCAAAATTCTGTAGTACGCCTTTACAAATTGAAAAAAAATCTGGATGAAGAAAAGAGGAAGAAAAGATAAACTCTAGATCTTCCGGAAAGGGTTCTCTAACTGTCAAAGGGACTCTAATCTCCTTAACTCATATATACCATAGAAGGCTTAAGGAGATATTACTTACAAACAAAAAGGCTCAAGGAGAAATCATCCTTTGTAAGGATGGACATGAAAAACCATATCGTACCTACTTCATTCTACAGGTGAATTGACAATGTTCTCATGTATAACTTCAATAAGCTTCTCCATGTGTACTTACATAAATAAGGTAGGTAATTATTGGATATCACTGATTTACTTTTTCCATATTTTGCTGCATGAGCTTATCTTTTGGAAATGTTTATGATGTGTTTTATGCCAGAATATTTTTTACTTCTTGCTGCAGAGTGGGATTTTGGGGGTTTCCCTGCTTGGTTACTTACAATTGAACCTGCTGTAAGACTTAGATCATCAGATCCTGCTTTCATTAATTTGGTATGTTTTCTAATACGACTTGATTTAGTTGCTTATGAATTTCTTTGTGGTCTTATATGCTACACAAGACTTTCAAAATCCCACATCCACAAGTCAAATTCTGACCAGATTAGGCTTGTATAGGAGCTCACACTCTTGTTGTGATGAACTATGCATTGTCCAAGGGATTCCAAGTGTACAATTGTAATGACCCTCCTGATCACTTTTGTTTTTTGCCTGATGTGTGTAGTTTAGAACATTCCCGTAGCGACCCCAAGTCATTTACAACTTGCTGGAACTGACAATTCGGTCACTTGGTTGTTCGTTTGGTAGTTATGCGATTTTCTAGTTTTTGGAGCCTTTTCTATGATTTCTTGGAGTGGACGGCGTTCCACGATGGCTGTTGCTTGATTGGATCCTATTAGAGAAATCATCACCCCGGGGTCGTTCTTTCTAGCTGGGCTGGGAGCGTATTGCTGGCTAGGTGGACTCGGTGATTTTGGCGATCGTCCCAAGCCCTCTCTTTTGCAGCCGGGCTGGGAGTGTGCTGCTGGCTGGGTGTCCCCGGGTCGCTCTTTCTAGCTGGGTTGGGAGCTGACTACATAATAGGACGATTTGCGATATTTACCTCACCCCCGGGTCCCTCTTTCTAGCTGGGCTGGGAGTGGATTGTCTGGTTGGGTCCCTCGAGGTCACTCTTTCTAGTTGGGTTGGGAGTGCACTGCTGGCTAGATGGAGTTTGATGGGTTATCTTGGTTACTTTTGGTTGGAATCCCGATTTTCTTCTGTCTCATTAGACTTAGCTATTTCGTGTACTTGTTGGGCTTATAGGGGTCCGTTCAGGTTTTATTTAACCTTGTGCACGAGTGTACCTTCTGAGCTTATAGGGGTCCAATTAGGTTTAGTTTAGTTGTACTTAGTTTATTTCTGGTATGATCGTGTGCTTTCTTTTCATATCCGCTTTGATCTCTCTGTGTCTAGATTTTATCCTTTCTTATTGTTTTTAAAGCTCAGTCGGCCTTTGATGCTTACTGAGTACCGGTTGTTTTGGTACTCATGCTACACTATGCTTCTACTTTGTGATGCAGGTCCCAGTACCAGTTACCAGCGGTAATTAGTTCTTACCTTTTTTGTAGCTGTGATTCGGAAATGAGGGTGAGCATTTGACGTTTTGGGTTTTTCTTGTTTCCTTCTTTGTTTTAGCTACTCTTATTACTTTTCGAGACACTTTGTTGTGGTCCACTTTTGGGACTTGTTCTCTTCTTTTAGAAAGCTTTGTACTAGTGACTTCCAGGTTTCGGGAGAGATTTTTGTAAATATTTATTTTGGTTTGCTTCTGCCTTGTTGTCCTTTGTTTAGATTATTGTTTTTGTTAGTTTCTACCCTTACGCTCATTACTTGATGTTTTGAGTTACAAGTTGGCTTACCTATTGGTGGGGTATAGTAGGTGTCATCATAACTCGAGAAATCGGTTCGTGACAAGTTGGTATCAGAGCCCGGATCAAATAAAGCCAAGGCGGGCTGCTGACATAAAGTATCGTACCTGTGATCACATCGTCCGATGCCTCAGCCTCCGCCCTCGCTGGAGCTTCATAGAAATGACTATGTCCGCCTTTGCCCTACCATCAAACCTACCACCTGACCTGCCTCTCCGGGGACCACCTCATATACCCTGATGACTACCTCTATAGTCTTGACCCTGACCACGACCTCTAGCTGGAGGTGCTGGTTGAGTTGGTAAAGTTGGGGGAGTTGTCTGAGGAGCGGGAGCAATCCGACTATGCTGATGGCAGTCCCTGGCTTAATGACCCATCTCACCATACTCAAAGCAACCCTTTTGAGGGCGACTCCCAGGAGAACGACCACCATGGCCTGAAGAACTCGACTGAAACACCTTGCGGCCTTGACTCGAACCCACCTCACCCCGACCACCATTTGATGTCTGAAAAAATGCCTGGGTAGGCCAACTAGACTGACCATGTCGAAACTGTCGCCCTGTCCTGTCATGATAATCTCTAGACCTGGGGTAGAAGTCATTGTAGCTGCCTTCATGCCTAGCCCTCTTCTCGTTGCCCCCTTGGGCCTTGCGACAAAGATGCTCCATAGTAGTGGCATGGTCATCTACGTCTAAAAAGAATCGATCCACAAAAACCAAGGACTGGGTCTCAAGTCGAAGCTGTAATCTCAACCCACTGACAAAGCACCTGACCCTCTCCTCCTCTGTAGGCAATATCATCTCCGCATGACGGGAGAGCTTGTGGAACCTAGTCTCATACTCTGCCACTAACATGGAGCCCTGCTCTAACCTGCAGTGCAGAACTGATCCCTGAGGCGGTCTCTGACGGTACGAGGGATAAACTTGGCCAAGAAGGCCTTAGAAAACTCAACCCATGATATTGGTGGAGACCCGACTGGCCTGGTCTGCATGAATGTGCGCCACCAATGCCTGGCTGGCCCGTCTAGCTTGTAAGCGATGAAGTCGGCCCCTTTGGACTCCGCTAGACCCAAAGTCTGAAGCCTCTCACGGCAAGTAGTTAGAAACTCGTGGGTATCCTCACCCACAACCCCAGCTACACCAGCACCAGTACCGCAGGATCAGCCTACAGTGAGGGCACGTCAGATCCAGGTACCACCTGAGTGAATACAACTCTTGGCAGCGGACAAACCTATGTCGCTCGAGGACCAGAAGATGCTTTGTGTGTTTCTCAGGTTGACACCACCGAGGTTTTTTGGGGCTGTGGGTGAGGATACCCACGAGTTTCTTACTACTTGCCGTGAGAGGCTTCGCACTTTGGGTCTAGTGAAGTCCAGAGGGGCCGACTTCATCGCTTACCAGCTAGACGGGACAGGCAGGCGATAGTGGCACACGTTCATGCAGATCAGGCCAGTCAGGTCTCCACCGATATCATGAGTTGAGTTTTTCGAGGCCTTCTTGGCCAAGTTTATCCCTCGTAGCGTCAGAGACCGACTCAGGGAATCAATTTTGTAGGTTGGACCAGGGCTTCATGTTAGTGGCAGAGAATGAGACTAGGTTCCACGAGCTCTCCCGTCATGCGGAAATGATATCGCCTACAAAGGAGGAGAGCGTCACGTGCTTTTTTCGTGGGTTGAGATTACAACTTCGGTTTGAGACCCAGTTCTTGGTTTCTGTGGGTCGATCCTTTTTAGACGTAGTTGACCGTGCTAGTACTATGGAGCATCTTCATCGCGGGCCCAAGGGGGCAGCGAGAAGAGGGCTAGAAACGAGGGCAGCTACAACGACTCCCACCCAGGTCCTAGGGATTATCATGACAGGACCGGGCGACGATTTCGACAGGGTCAGTCTAGCCGGCCTCTCTTCAGGCATCAGATGGTGGTTGGTTTGAGTCAGGGCCGTGAGGTGTTTCAGTCAGGTCCTTCAGGTCATGGTGGTCGGTTTTTTGGGAGTCGCCCTCGGCAAGGTTGCTTCGAGTGTGGTGAGATGGGTTATTGGGCCAGGGACTGCCCTCAACATAGTCGGATTGCTCCCGCTTCTCAGGCATCTTTACCGGCACCTCCAGTTAGAGGTCAGGGTCAGGACTGTAGAGGCTATCATCAGGGTATACGGGGTGGTCTCTGGGGAGGCAGGTCAGGTAGTAGGTTTGATGGTCAGGGCAGAGGCGGATATAGCCATTTCTGTGAAGCTCCAGCGAGGGCTGAGGCATCGAACGATGTGATCACAGGTACGATTCTTTTATGCCAGCAGCCGCCTTGGCTTTATTTGATCCGAGCTCTGATACCAACTGGTCACGACCCGATTTCTCGAGTTATGATGGCACCCACCATACCCCACCAGAAGGTAAGCTAACCCATAACCCAGAACATCAAGTAATGAGCGTAAGAGTAGAAACTAGCGAAAACAATAATCTAAAAAAAGGGCAACAAGATGGAAGCAAACCAAAATAAATATATACAGAAATCCCTCCCAGGACTTGGAAGTCACTAGTACAGAGCTTTCTAATAAAGAGAACATTTCCCAAAAGTGGCCTACAACAAAGCGTGTCTCAAAAAGTATTAAGACTAGCTAAAACGAAGGAAGGAGACAAGATAAACGCCAAGTGCTCACAACTGTAAAAAAAGGCTGGAACTGATCACCGCTGGTAACTGGTACTGGGACTTGCATCACGAAATAGATGCAGAGTGTAGCATGAGTACCAAAACAACAGGTACTCAGTAGGCATCAAAGGCCGACTGAGCAAAAAGGGTAAAAACAATAAGAAATGATTGAATCTAGACATAGATATGAAAAGAAAGCACACAATAGGCAACACTAGCCTAACCTAGACTAAAGACATCATGCTCACAGTTGACGATGAACAAAACATACAACAACACTTAACACATAAGCATGCAATTCTACTAACATGGTACCACACCCGAAATATGGCCAATCGATCCTAACACAAGGTATCTAATCAAAGTAAAGTAAGAAATTGGTACCCGCTCCCAATCCACATGCTTTTACACAATTAAGATCAATCTAATAGAAAGGAAGCCATAGCCTACCTTTAGGCCGACCGTGCGCGCTCCAAATCACTTCGCCGGAGCATTTCCTTCCCGAACGGCCTTTGAACGCTGTCATGCTATCAAATGTAGGATCACAACGTTAGTACAGTCGTTTAGACACCAAAATTGTAACTAAACAACTTCCATAATTGCTTTTGCGGCCTTAGAGCTATCAATATAGAGTAACTTTTTATCCTTCGGGGTGGCCCAGTGGTTTGGGCTTGGGACTTCCATGTTGGAGGTCTCAAGTTCGAAACCCTTGGCCAGCGAAAGCAAGGGGTTTGCCTTCTGGGTCGAGCTTGTCACACCGGGCTTGCCTAGTGCGTGTTACCTCTCCTATGTGGTTTGCGAGCTATTGCATAGGAGCGGGAGTTTTACCCTGTGTGCACCCAAAGGGTAGCGGCTGTGGGTTTCCCTTGTCATCAAAAAATATAGAGTAGCTTTTCATCATAAGCTCGTAAACTAGGCCATGCACTTGCACTTTAGCTTTCTTATAATAAAAAAAAGAAAAGGAAAGAACAAAATGGCAACTTTTTTTGCATTTTCTGCTTCATTTGCTCATTTTTTAGTGATATTTACATACTTATATATTGATACAGGTTGAAAGATGGTGGGGAATTTTGCTGCCGAAGATAGTCTCTTATGCTTACAAAAATGGCGGCCCTATTATAATGGTTCAGGTGAATTGCACTTCATAAAGCTGGCTTCAATATAACCTAGCTACTAATCCAGTTAAATGCAACTCCACATCTAGGATGATAGGTTATAGCAAAATGTAATAGTAAAGCTACGCGCTGTAAGTTCTGACCAAATATGATCTGTTATCTGTAATTGCTATGATCTGCCCAGCGAAATATCTCACTTTGACATTGATCAAGGATCATAGGAGCCTGAATATGTTAATAGTCAAGCATAAATGGAATGTCTTGTACAGTCTATTGGAATTGTGTTAGTCTCCTATAATGAAACATTGTTTTGGCAAAGTTGGAATCTACAGAGCTAAAATATGACATGTATTCTACCAACCATCTGAAACCCCATTGCTTGTCTTAGTAAGTGGTAGATTTCAAAACCCATGCGTCACATTTGACCTTAATTTTCGAGTAACAATATGAGTAAATGATAGGTTCAAGTTTCATTATTAAAATCCACAGAGGAGATATGAAGGGTATGTACTTTAATTTTATCACATGACGGAGTACTTGGCATTCCATGATTTTCTTTCTACCATATTTCAGTTTTTGTATAAGCCAATAGTTGTTGATTACACTGAATGGTGAAAATGGGACAGATAGAAAATGAATTTGGTTCATACGGAGATGACAAGGCCTACCTGCATCACTTAGTGAGGATAGCCCGCAGACACCTTGGAGATGATGTTATTCTGTAAGTCTATGTTATGCACTTGGTTGTTTCCTTTCTTCTTCTTCTTCTTTTTTTTGTGAGAAAGGTAACATTATATTCATCAGCACCAACTTGGTGCTGCTATCAATATTTACGATTACAGAAGGTCTTGTTTAACTTACTAGGAGTCAAAAAATGTTTCTGCATCCTCTACATAATTTCTTTGCACAAGAAATGAAAAGACAAAAATCAACTCATCTTGGTTATTTCCTCTCTTTTGACTTAAACTTTCTCAGAAGTGTAATAAAGTTGCTTGGTGCTAGCCTTTCAATTTTTTTCTTTCCATGTGTGTGTGTGTATCTTCAGATTCTTGTGGGATCAACTGGGTATGTTGTTGTTGCATGTGTGTGTATGTCTGATTTCTCCCTGAATTTAATGTCACTTCTTCCTTGAACATGCTTGATACAGGAAATATCTTTTACGGCTCGGTTTTTATATACTATACCTTACCTCCGTTTTTGTTCTGGAGTTTATTATATTGACTACCTGATGGTTAACAGATATACAACCGATGGAGGTTCAAGAGAAAATCTTAACAAAGGGACTATTCCTGGAGATGCTGTCTTTTCAGGTAGCAGTTAATAACAACCTGTAAAACTTACCAATTCGAACCAAGTAAAGGTGCTACCATTTCGATCAATGTGGTTTGTGCACGTGATAATAGCTATTTGATAATTAAAGATATTAAGTAGCCTCCTAAAACAATTATGCGAGGATACTTTAATTGGTAAATATATTTTAGAAAATCTGTCTGCCTTCATAATGTGTTATTTTTCTCTTTGGAAGTTTTCTGGCTCTGTTCTAATCACCGATTCTTAATTTTAGCTGTCGATTTTTCAACTGGAGATGATCCATGGCCCAACTTTAAGTTGCAGAAAGAGTTCAATGCACCAGGAAAATCACCACCGCTTTCAACGTTAGTGTCTTTTTGTTTGTTCCTTTTCTATCTCACATCAGATGCTACAGATGATGTTGATAAGTTTGGTATCTAGGGAGTTCTACACTGGTTGGCTCACGCACTGGGGAGAGCATATTGCAAATACTGATGCAACTGTAACAGCATCTTACTTAGAAAGGATCTTGTCAAAAAATGGATCAGCTGTGCTCTACGTGAGTTTCTAATTCTTCTTTTACCATAGTGACATACCATTTCCTGATACCAAGCCAATTTATACTTTTTCTCCTAGATGGCACATGGTGGAACAAATTTCGGGTTCTACAGTGGTGCAAATACTGGTGCAGATGAGACTGATTACAAGCCTGATCTTACATCCTATGATTATGTGAGGAAGTTTCTAATATTTTTCGGTTAAAGTTTGTTGCTCTATCATAATCAAACTGAAAACCATCTTGTTCAGGATGCACCTATCAAAGAATCTGGAGATATAGACAATCCAAAATATCAAGGTGTACTAATCTGAGTATATACATGTACTCTTGCTTTAATTTATCATGAGAGAGGTTTTTCTTCGTCATCTTTTAACTTATTATGGGAACATTTATCTGAAATTGTACCAATGGTTAAACCATTGGGTCATGAAGCAACCTGTATATAATATATTACCAGTTCTTACTTTACTGCTAATTGGCCTAATGTGTTTTGAAGTTTTTGTTTTGTTTGTTTTCTGCTTGTCCCTTTCTATGGAATTAATTTTGCACTGGTGGATGACTGGAATTTTACTAGATTAGAGGATCAAAGGGGTGTAAGAGATTTTTACTATTCAGTTTGGGACTCCTTTTTCTATTCTTCTTTTTTTTTTTCCCTTAGAAGGAAGAAATACTTATATTTTCATGGACAAAACACTATCATGGGAAGTGAATGATGACTATCTTTTTTCTCTCGAATGATCAAATTATTTTATATCTCGTCAACTGTTTCCTCTTAATAGCATAACAACCAAGGACCTAGACAATTTAAAAAGAAGTATTTCTTTGCATCCAGTGTAGGATAGGAAAAAGATGAAGAATCTGTCCGTGTTAGATTATGAATTTGTAGGAGAAGTATGGCATATGTTCCTATTGTTATACACTGCAACAGAGAACTACCAGGCATGCGTATGTCACTTATGAGAAGACTCATACAGTCTGAAGAGGAAATTTCTTAGAACATTGTTTAGAGCTAACAGGGAAAAAAAAGGAATTAGATGTTTGTTTAGAATATTTGGGTCCATTGGCACCCAAGGGTGTGGCCTAGTGGTCAATGAAGTGGGATGAAACCAATAGATACTTGGGTTCAAATCCTAACATAGGCAAAAAGTGTTAAGTGATATCTTCCCATCCGCCTAAGCTACTTGTGTTGGTAGGAGGAAACTAGTACCCAGTGGAATAGTCTAAGTGTGTGTAAACTGGTCCAAGAAGTGTTTTTGGGCTCATTGCAGCTTTAACTTTGTTTTTTAAATTTGAAGTAGACACCAACTAAATATCCCTTATGCCTAGAAAACATCACTTTAATGCAATGCGATTTTTTCATGAAAATAATTTGCTGATCTTCTATGAGATATTATTTTTTCTATTTCCAACTTTTATTTAAAGAAAATTTTCTGTTAGCTACCTAATTATCTACTTTCAGCTCTTCGAAGGGTGATTGCTAAATATACTGCAGCACCTCTTCCTTCAGTTCCTTCCAATACTGAAAAGAAAGCATATGGACTTATTAAGTTGCAGAAGACTAAATCGTTGTTTAACATAGTTGATACCACATACTTTGATGGTGTCACTGAATCTGAAAACCCACTTGCAATGGAGTCTTTGGGCCAGGTATAAAACACTCCTGTCATTGGATGCATTATTCATAGTTCTGAATTTGTTGAGTGCCTGTAGGATATCATCCACCTCTTTCAATGTTTTTGCTTGTTCAGATGTTTGGCTTCATGCTTTATGTTTCTGATTACAAAGCAAAAGCTAATGGAAGTTTGTTATTCATACCAAAGGTAAGTGGTTTTGTCATATCACTGGAAAGCCTTCTTTCATGTGTGTGTTTTCTTGAGCTGGGTTGAAAGTTTCCATTTAATTAGTACTGGTAAATGGTTTTCACTTAAACAACTGTATTCTTTTCTACTTCCACTTTGGAGATTCACTGATGAGAATAGAGCTATCCCTTTGTGTCTCATTCATGCAGGTAGTGCCTGAGTTTCTTCTCCTTACTAAGAAGCTGTATCTTTGTGCTATAGAATAATATGTTCAATACACTTTGTGCATCCGGTAATATGACAGCTAGCTCATCTTTGCCGATTGGTAGAGGTGGACTTACTGTTTGTGTTAACCTCTTTGGGTTTGGGTCTGAACTTGTAAAAAAAAAAATTCAGAAGGAAAGGAAATATTTGTATGAATTTTATATTTATTTTTTCACTGTCTCAACTCTATAAAGGAATGACTCAATATAATTTTGCAGGTGCATGACAGGGCACAAGTATTCATTTCATGCCCTTCAGATAACTATGAAGAGAATCCGAAATATGTAGGCACTGTAGCTAGATGGTCAAATACTTCAATCAGGCTTCCTCATACTCAATGTACTTCGGATAGCAGAATTTATATACTGGTAAATAGCACTCTCTGTTCTTCATTTCTAGCAAGGCTTTTGAGTTATGCTGCAATCCTTTCTGGAGATAGACTTTACTGTAAATTACAAAGATAGAATTTTTGTTGATTTTGATATGTGTTAAGCAACTTCTTTCAGAAAAATAAAGCACAGATCCGCAACCAATGCTGCATTTTTAGAGGATTGTAATGAAATAGGGTGAACTGGTTTACAATGGGTATACAATTAAAAGGACGTTAGAAAAAGGAGTTCTTATCAGTAAATTATCCAATCATCTGTAACACAATAATCTCTGTGTGCTCCAAATATAAAAACAAAACAATGACACAGTCCACAGGATCAGTAAGAATGTCGTTTGTATACATGCAAGAATTTCCTTTTCATACCAACCGGTGTTCTTCTGCTGTTATATTCCCATATTGTGAAGAAATATTAGGATTAGGAATTAATAGGATGAAAAAGTCAAAAAAGGTGTTGGAAAACTATACCAGCATGCATATGCTGGAATATATGGAAGGAGAGAAATGGAAGAATTTTTGAAGATAGATCAAACTCCATACAAAAGAGCAAATGGAATTGTATTACCTTTCTATGTTTTTGGTGTAAAGAACAATGTATAGATAGTGGAATTCTTAGGAGTTTTGGAATTATTCCCTTCTTGTAATCACACTTTTCGAGGTGACTAGCACACCTCGAGAAGTATCACTGCCTGAAAATTCCTCATCCTATAGCACCTTTCTCAGTGAATGTTTTTCTTGAATCAATTTACCCCCCTAATCTCTTCGAAACTAGTTTTTTTTTTGTTTTTTTTATCCCTTGGAGACTCGAACTCACAACCTTAGGGTTGGAAGTGAGGGGTACTTACCATCCGAGCAACTCCCTCTTGTCTCTTCGAAACTAGCTTTGGCACGGTTCTCCTTAAGTTTTCAGCGAAGTAGCTGACCGAAGAAAGTCCCTTCTTCATCTCTCCCTTCTCCTTCTTGGTGTCCTCGGCATGTTCCCTAATGTGTTTTGTCAGAAAAACACCAAAGAAAATGATCTATTTTCATAAAATTCTATTGTTTTGTTGGAAACTTTTAAGAGAAATAACTATGATGGATCCTATTCCCAGTAGTTTTTTTTTCCTTGATAATATTCTTTCGTCCCAATTTCCCTATTGATCTCCTTTCTCCTTCTTTTGTGCTTTCTCTACAGTTTCTGTTTTTCCTCATGTGTAGTGGTTGTGAAGCAAAAAAAAAAAAGAAAACGAAAAAAAAAGGAGAGTGGATGAACAAAGAAATTCAACTAATCGTTGGTGGAAGGAGATTCCAGCCAGAGTGGGAGAGTTTGAGAAATATTGATAGAGAAAGAACAGGAGGGAAATCTCTTAAAAAAAGATGAAAAGGGAAATCGGGGGCAGCATGGGTTAAAGAGAGGGGGAGGAAGAGTGGAGGGGAGACGAAACAATGAAAAGGAAAAAGGAAACAAGAGAAAGTAGAGGATGGATGTAGATGGGCAATGAGAAAATAGAGGGAAAATGGTCCATTGTGCTACTATAACTTGGAAAGATACCATTAACTGTTCAAACCTATACATGTAAGTGAACTTCAATGAAAAGGAACAACTGCATAGTTTCTGTAACCGAGCCATTTCTCCAAAAAGGGAAGAGGAAAAAGGAAAATGAACAAACTGTATCATTTTCCAAAGCAATTGCCATATTCAGTAAAAAATTTCACATTTCAGTTTGCTACTAATGAATGATGACAGCAAATCTCATCTGATTTATTTGTCTGCTACTTTGTTATTCCCTTGTTTTACAGGTGGAAAATATGGGGCGTATAAATTATGGGCAATACATTTTTGACAAGAAGGTAAGTTCAGAATAGTTTACATCTAATTCTGTAGTCATCTGAGGTATTGGGGGCACAGTTTACCCATGAATTCTGAAAACTTTCTAAAACTTGTTCATTTGTATAAATAAGAGGAAATACATAATTACCCCATTCAACTATAACGCATTTTTTAAAAAGACATTCAAACTTTACAAGGGTCCTACTACCCATTGAACAATTTAAAAGTGATATAAATATCCCATTTTTTGGTCAATTCCACTTATAAGAAAGAAAGTGAATGCACGCACCAATTACTGCTTGCCACATGTCAATTTTATATAATTTTCTATTCTTTATTTTTATTTTTATTTATGTTTTTGTTTTCTTTCTTTCTTTCTTAGTTTTAATTAGATATTTTCATTTCCTTCTTCAATTCTGCTTAACCTCAGCCTTAGGTCTTCTTCGCTGGGTCTTCTTAGCTGACAATCTTGTTGCCACAGCATCATTTTCATTTTGTCTATCACCAAATCAAAATTGAAATTGAGAAATCAAATCTGCTATCAAATTAATTTTTTTCAAATTAAACATTCTTTTTGTGATTTTAGCATTGATTTTTGCTCTAAATCAGTATGGGTTGTATTTGACTAAAACATAAATTCTCTCTTCAGGCTCAGATAGATAATTTTTGGTTGGTTTGAACATTATTTTAGCCCCGAAATTGATCAGAAGTCACTTGAAATATGATTTTTTCTTTGCCGTTGCATCATTTTTCCAGCGCTTCTCACCCCCGCCGGTCTCACCCCCGCCGACCAAGAAGGAGTAGAAATTTAAGGATGAAACAATAAATCTTTCATCGTCGCTATCACAAAGGAAATCAGCTAGTTGTCAATGAATTTTTTTGCCGGTGACCGAATTAAAAAGGGATTTTATTGATGGATTGAGATTGTGTTATTCAGTTACAACTGAATCTCTATTAAAATTCAATTTGAATGGAAAACGAAAGGAGAAAGAGAAAGAAAAAGAAAAAAAAAATCTCGAAGCCATTGTCTCCTTCAATGGACAATGGTGAAGCTTAGGAAGGAGACGAAAGAAAAAAAAAATTAACACTAAAATAAAAGATTATTTATATATTTAATAAAAAATATTGCAAAAAAAAGATTAATCAATTTTTTTTTAGTTTTCACGCTCTACAGGTGAGTGTTATACACTCTCTGTATTAAATTCCAAAAAAGGGTTCAATAATTTCACTTTAAACTAGTTTAGGGGTGTATTAGGACCCCCGCAAAGTTTAAGTGTCTTTTTCAAAAAGAGTCATAGTTTAATGGGATTTCTATGTATTTTCTCTATAAATAAACTATGAAGCAACTTGTCTCATTAGTGATCCAATCATGGTAGAAAGACAATATGGATCTTAAAAGTCTTGGTGGATTTGAGATCATGGTTCTGCATGATCAAATATAAACATCACCCAATTGTGCTACTTAAGAAAAGCTTGAGTTATGTTAACTTTTGCATGAGTGAGTTATGAGAACACTTTCTTTGTGTTCTATATGTGAAGAAAATGGATTGTGGACTTGACACTGAAAGTCCATGAGGTGAAAATTATCCTCGACTTTATATAGAAGTTACAGCCCTTACCCCCTCAGCCAGTGGAATCCCCCTTACTCCCAGGCTGAACATTTGTAGCGTGTACAACATTAACATAGACCATGAATAAGTGAAGTATAAACTGTTTCAATATCCTGTTATTTAATTGGGCAACTCCATTTTGTTGAGGAGTATATGCACAAGATGATAGATACAAAATACCATTGGAAGACATAGAAGATGAGAAAAGTGCTGCATAACACTCGGGTGCATTATCATCTGAGTAATTTTCTTAATATAAATACCAAATTGATTACAAATTTCAGCACAAAGGCCTTGAAAGATGAAAAATAACTCAACTCTATTTTTCATTAAAAACAATCAACTGTAACAAAATCTATGTTGTACGGATATGGATGTGAGAACCCGACACAGGTGCGGATCTCAAAGTTGGATTTGTCATAACCTAAATTTTAAGATTTGGGGATATGGATAGGACCATGAGTATGAGTGTTAAGATGTATATCACTGCGTATATAAACATATGTTTTTGGAAATTAATTGACATTATTAAATTAATGCTCGTATAAATTCTTTGTAATCTTTTATTCATAAATTATCTTGTGTAATTCCAAAGTATTTATAGTGTAATATTTGGTGTGTGTGTATTTAACTCAACTCAAATACCCAATCACCAAAACTTGTTGAAGAGATCTTGGGCGTACCAAATCCAGTGGAGATGCCACACTCACATCTAAATAATTTTCTACAAGAATAATGTAACTTTTGCATTTCCACTATAGGTACTGTTAATCTACTTCAGCTGTTCAGCACATCTTCCTTTCATTTTTTTAGTTTTGGCAAGTTGCGTTGCCTTTCTATTTTTTCCCGCTTCTCTTTTCTGACTTCTTCCTCATAATCACAAAGGTATAAAATTTTGAACTTGATTTGCAGGGTATACTCTCTCCTGTTTATTTAGATGGTAAACCGTTGCAGAAGTGGAAAATGTTGCCGATTCCTTTTCACAACCTAAATGAGGATCAAAAGAATAATTCTGTTATTTCAGATGCATACACCGACCTTAGAAAATCTGTGCTGATAAAACTGAAAAACAAACGAAGTAAGTCTGGATTTATTATTTAAAAATGTTGGTGAATAGTAGAGTTTTGTGTGCAAGTTCTCATACAGTTGAAGATTCAGCACAGTGCAAGAGAATGGTGGATAGTGACAGTATTCATTCTTTTGCAGATTATCATCCAGCGCCAGCTTTCTACACTGGTCATCTTACAGTTGATGAAGTAAAAGACACTTTTTTGTCTTTTCGTGGCTGGAGTAAAGGGGTTGCATTTATCAATGGATTTAATTTAGGAAGGTTTTGGCCGGTAAATTATTTGTTTAGTTTCATAAATATTTCTTTTAGTGGTCAGATAATAAAATTCTGAAATTAATTCATTTTTCAAAATGGAATTTTCTGTTTGTCTCTATTGCAGTCCTTTGGACCCCAGTGCAACCTTTATGTTCCTGCTCCGATCCTGCAAGAAGGAAAAAATCTCGTGGTATGTCATTAAGAATTACTGGAATTCATCTTGCTTTCCTTCTCTATATCTCGGATTAAAGGTGACACGGGAATAAGATGGCAAAAAAATAGTAAATTCCTGGATCTTTTTTTTTTTCGAGAATCAATTGAATTTCCAAATTTAACCTGCTTTATTGTCCCACATTAATATTTTAGTCTAGGTGCACTAATTTTTTCAGGCTCCTCTAATTTGTAGATGTTGTAAGATGAATAAACCTCCAGAAGTTCTCATGCAATTACATTTCTTGTCCTGCATCTAGGTTATTCTCGAATTAGAGGCTCCAAATGCTGAGTTGTTTGTGACCTCAGTTGACCACCCAGATTTCACATGTGGTTCTTCCGCAAATTCACGAGTGCATCAAATCTGACATCATCATGACTTAGCCAAACCTGGAATGTTTGATTATCTTCATCTTATTAGCTGAATACTGTGTCCATGCATTGTTCCTAAACAACACGAGGATGTGTACTGAAAACAATGGAAAGGTGCAGCACCTATTTTTAAGCAAACATCTTTGGGGGTCGACTGTTATATGTGAGTAGCTTGTACTCTTTAACTTCACACTCGGTAATATTATTAATAGTAAATTCCTTGAGATGATATTGAAGAGATCATAGAATCCCGAGGGGAGAAACATAAAAACTTTCTCCTCCTGAAATGTTGGTAGAGATGTTGAAGAGCTCAATTAGTTGAGATGATGTTGAAAATTCACTAGCTTAAGTTAACATATTGATGTGTATTTATTATTCACTATTACATATTGATGGAAGCAGTTTGAGTTCTTCATCTTTTAGAAATTACTTGTTCTATTTTGTTAATCACCTTTGCTTGATTTAAAATTGTTTGATGAATGACTCTTGACATACATGTTGAAAAGGTGGTTAAAAGTTTTCAACCTTGAGTTATAGAACCAGTAAAGCCACAAATATTCTTTATTAGTAAACCAGATCTACATTCCCAGGATACTATGAGGCCATTTGACTTAACTTTCCAGGATACTATGGTTAAGCCAATCCAAACAGGATGTACAAAGTGATGATAAAAAGCTTTCGCTTCAACAATTTCCTACATTCATTTGTACAGAATTTGAGCCAGGACTCAACTGTGTAACCTACTTGATCAATTAGAGAAACCATCCAATTAGTAACCCCGCTAACCTATAACTTAGATATACATTATATTGAATGAAAAATAAAGATCACAAGCTCAGCACCATTCTTCGTAGAGAGCATCATTTTGAAGACTGTTGAGAAGCTGTTTTCGCTTCTTTCCTGGATCCTGAAATGGCAGTTGCTGCAGCACTCATAGCAGCAGTAGCTACACCAACTTTTACGCCTCCTACAGCTTTAACAGCACCACTGATTTTGGAAAATACAGCAATTCCTCCAACAAAGATAGCCCTCAAGGCAACTGCTCGCTTTATCTGCATAGTAATTTCTCTTCCTGTAAAAACATAGAAGACTAGTAAAGCTCAACATCAGAAACAAAACAATGCTATTGTTAAAGTAGCAAATGAAGTTGAAAACATTTTGCACAGGTTATTCTACAAAGAAACATCATGGATTGAACTACAAAGAAGGAAGCAGGTATGGGTGTATTAGATTGGATGCTTGTTGAAAAATGTTTTAATAATATCTATTTGATTGTTACATGGCTGCATCAGTATTTTTTTGAAAATTTCCTCTATTGCAACAACTTTCGAATTTCATAGAGACTTCAAAGGACACCTAGCAAATTCCATGGGATTGATTCACAATCTCAAAATGAACGTGCATGAAAAGCAGTATTGCAAAAATACGCTAAATACAAAGATCATTTTCTTGAGAATACAAAATTGTATGTATATATTTTGGTTGATTGTAGATCATAAAGATACGTAGTTTTGACCTTTATGTAATTAAAGAAGTTAAGAAATCCAAACCTAAGCCTTCAATAATGAAAGAATCTTCAGACTCCAATTACATTAATCTTTCAAAGATTAATTACACTTCCTAGCTTTTTTTCTTCAACCAAAACAGTTACTTAGTAATATATTATATTATATACATATATATGTAGGATTATGGGGTGATTATGAGCTAATTGTATGTATGGTAAGGGTGCCTTTTTGAATTGAGAGCAAAACCACTAGTGTAGAACGTCTTACAAACAACCTCTCTCAATGCCTCTCTTCCCCTTGTGGCTCTCCTCACTCTACATTTTCAACCTTTCTCCAAATAAATAAATAAATGCTAAGAGTATCATATTTAAATATTAAAAAAAAAAAATATATTCCTTAGGCACACTTCCATTAATTGACTCAATTATTGAAAAGCACCAATTATCGTGTTCTCAAACTATATATCGATTAAGAAATCTATAAATGTACCACCTAGTAGTAAAGACTCGATTGTTTACACCAGTAACATCAAACTACTAAGTGTATTTGTATTTTTTAATAAGATTTAATACAATTGCCTCCACAACAAGTACGTATTTTTTCTTCATACAAAAATTTTACAAGTGAAAAATAGAGATTTGTTATTGTTTCTTGAGCGTATGGTATTCGATGAATATTTTTTGTAACTCGTCAAGAGAGGTTATGACTATTTAGTAACAATTTAACTTTAATTGACTTTTATTCTTAATTAAATGGTTTATAGTCACATAAATATCTATGACTTATTTTAGACGATAAATCTCAAAAAACTTTCATTATTTTTTATCACTTAAATTTCATATCAATTCAAACTAAATCACATAAAAATTGAAATGAAGTTAGTATAAAAGAAGGAAATTAAGTCTTATCTTAAAGTGTTTTTTTAACTCAACAAAAAGAATTTAGCCCTTGGCTCATCAACGGTCATAAGTCCGTTCTAATAATATTTTCACCCAAGTTTATCGCGGTGTCAAGTCTATACATCACATTTACCATGTCTATTTATTAATGAAAGACAAATTTAGTTGAGAACTTGATATTGTCACGACTTGATTTCTCGAGTCATGATGACACCTACTATATCCCACCATGTAAGCCAACCCGAAACCCAGAACGACTAGTAGTGGGTAAAAGGGCAGAAACTAAACAAGAATAGGCAAAATTTAAGAAAACAATATAAACAGGTGGAAGCAAACCAAAACATATATACAAATAAAGATCCTTCCCAGAACCTGAAAGTCGCTAGTACAGAGCTACTAACAAAATGAGTACAAGTCCCAAAAGTGGACCACAAAGACTAGACTGTCTTATATAGTAACCAGTTAGTATGTGAAAGTCGCTAGTACAGAGCTACTAACAAAACGAGTACAAGTCTCAAAAGTAGACCACAAAGACTAGACTGTCTTATACAGTAACCAGTTAGTATGTCAAGTTCTTGAAGTCAAATGTAAGAAGCAAAAACAAAATTACATGGTAAAAGTTCACAACAATAATCAAGAGATATTTTATCCAACGAATGGTGACATACGCATTTGTCTATTCGCAGACACATCGAATGGTGACATACGCATTTGTCTAACCGCAGGCACAGCTTTAGAAGATTGTTGACATGACATATGTTTCTAACTTTTTGAATAAAAAAATACCAACTTCATGTATATATAAAAAGGGTTAATTTGATGATAAAAAGGGGATGGTAAATTATTGATTGATAGAATCTTCCAATTCATCAAAGAAAAGAATACGAGAAATGTACAATGTGCTTTTTGATAGCAACAAGGACGCATCTTAGATAGTTTTTAAGATGTGGGATAGATTTCTTCTTTTTAATGGTGAACTTATTGATATGTTAGAAGAACAGGCTACAAACCTCACGAACAATCTTGCATACTCTTTGCTTGGCTTTAAAAAAATTGTTTATTGACAAAGTTATTGAACCTAGATGCATTCGATTTGCCAACGAAAAATTCATCAATAGAAGCTCATTTCGTCAGTAGAAGATCAATGAGATGGAGATATGCGGATTCGTTGTTAGGAATCGCCGGCGACGGTTCTGTTAGACTTCGAATCTACAGAAGGAGGCTAAAGAGCTGACAAAACTGAATGATATTAAACTTACCATTTTACTCTTTTAATTATATTTTATATTTAAAGTCTGTTCTTCTAATTTTATAAGATGCATAATGCTTAGTATATTTAAAATTATTTTTATATACAAAATTATTTCTTTATTTTTAATAAAAAATATTTACTTTTCCTATAAATAGTACTTCATTTGTTTTTTTTTTTTGTTTAATTTTGACTTGATACAAAATTTTAAAAAGTAAGAGATTTTTTAATCTTATGGTTTAAACTAAGTTAGATATATATACCAAAATATTTTTTAATCTTATGGTCTTAAATATGTCATGTGGATAGTTAAACTTAAAAATTGACAAAAAAGAAAGAAACATTTTTTAATGTTTCGAAACAAACAAAAAAAAAGTAAAACAAACAAATTAAAAAATAAAGTATAATTTTTTAACACCACACTAGAGCCCGACTAAATCCAGATTCGCGCAGAGAAATCCCACATTAGGGAGTAAAACTCTCCCTAACAAAGGCGATTCCGTACCCAAGCGGACTCGAACCCAAAACCTCTAGGTTCAAAGACAACTCCATACTTAAGAGAACTCGAACCCGAGACCTCTTGATTAAAAAGACAACTTCATACCCAAAAAAACTCAAACCTGAAACTTCTTGGTTATAGATGAGGAAGTACTTACTACTCTACGGTATCATATCATCAGTTTCACATTGTATCATATCATCAGTTTATCACTATGTACATGCTGAATGCCACGTGAGAAATTTACAAAAACATGAGCTTTTACCGAAACATTAAAATGAAACAAAACAAAACAAAACACATTTTAACCTTTATTATTAGAGAATAAGTAAGCGAGAGAGAGAGATTAAGTGGTAAAAACTTACCACACTTATCTATACATCAAACTAATGCAATTTTCTTGATCACATGATTTAATAAAGTAAAACACATATTAATTAATTAAGGTTAGTAAAGTAAACTATAAATTCAAACACATGGCATGCATGTATTGAATTGGTGTATACACGGATAAATTTTACTCTGATTAAATGACATTATTAATTATTATTATTATTATTATGTGAAATATAAAGAAGATTTATGAGCCTCTCATTTTGTGAGAGTTAGTTATATTGGCAAGGAGAAAAAAAGGGAGGGAACTCAAAAGAAAACTCTCTAATCTAATCCTTTTTCTCCATCCCCGCCGGAGACGCAGCACAAATCTCCCTTTGACAAACTTATAATTACAATATGCAGAATCAAATGACCTCCTTTGCCACCCCCAATAATAATAATAATAATAATAATAACAACAACATTCCTATTCACCAAACTCCTCATACATTCATCACTGATCACAACAATCTCAATCATAATAAGTACACTAAACGTGTTCATAATAACAATGATAAGAATGTCCTCCTTCGTGTCAGTGGTGCAGGCCAAGCTTGCGCTGCATGTAAATACCAACGTCGAAAATGTGCCCCTGACTGTGTTCTTGCCCCTTATTTTCCACATGATCGTCAACGACAGTTCCTCAATGCTCATAAATTGTTTGGGGTCAGCAACATTACCAAGATCATTCGCCACCTTGATCAACCGTTCAAAGATGAGGCAATGCGGACCATCATCTTTCAATCTGATGTTCGTGCTAATGATCCTGTTGGTGGTTGTTACCGTATAATCAGAGACCTGCAACGTCACATTGATTATTGCAAAGCGGAGCTGGATATTGTTATTCATCAACTCGCATACTGCAGGGCACAGGCTGTTGCTGCTGCTGCTGCATCTGAACAACAACAGATATTAACAGATCATCATGCAACTGAGGAATCATTTAATGATAATAATTGTGATGGCGTTGTGAATCAAGCAGATGCTTTGGTGAATAATAATAATAATGCATCTTCGTATGATCAACAGCCAATAGATCAGTACAATCCTCATGATAGTTTCTATAATCATCCTCGTTGTGATCAGCAAGCAGAAGATGATCAGCAATATGATGGAATTCAAGATGGGCAATTAGATTTAACAGATATTAACTTTCCTTGGAGCTTGCATGAACAAGAATCCACGTCTACATCGGCTCCCAATTCTATGATGAAGCAACTATCTGTTAATGACCAATTTGACAATATTAAGGACCCTATTCTTGAGGGGATTTCAGGTTTCGGAAGTTTCGAACATGATCAAACATTTGATCAACACAGGTCGGTATTGCCCTTTGTTCAATTTCTATTCTTTGATTATTTAATTGTGTGATGTTGAGTTTAAGCATTTAAAGGATTTCAAAGATTGAATGATGAATTTAAACAACATATAAGTCATTGATTTTCATTTGTCTATTAACATAGTTTGCTCAGTTTTAGGGAAAATGAATAGATTATGGCTTCAAGCCTTCAACAAAGATTTGTTTTTTTTTGGATGGATCTTTTATGGCATTTCCAGAGTAGTTTTGCACATTGTAATATAGTCTACAATACATAGAGAAATGTTATTCATAATTATAGAACATAGAACTTAAATCCTGATCTCGCTTTTTAGTTTTTTTTTTTTTTAAAAAGAACTATTTCAATCTCAAAACCACTCAATATCTATTCCCCAATGAACCATAGTATAGCCATTAAGAAGAAAAAATAATAAATAAAAAGAGAACAGGTTATAGCATTGTAAGAATTTCTCTTCTTTTTCTTTATTTCTTTCTATATTTTGGACTCTAGTTTTGACACTTGTTCATTTCACAATGATGAAGCTATTCAACAAGGGAACAGACTCCAATTGAAGGAAGAGGGTGAGCCCTTACACATGCTTGAAGATCAAGATCTACAGGTGCTGCTACATTGGTTACCTTCCCAAACTGTACTTCGCTGAATTTTTGTAGTAGAGAGATCCACAAGAGGAAATAATCTCTGAGAGTCAACTGACTCCTCAATTTTGCCCGAACTCCCAACGAGTGGTGCATGTTTTGTTCTTCCTTTCTTTTAAGTGCCAACAATCAATTGGTATGCAAAACTAGCTTCCATTCGTCTGCTGAGGCCTTCACTCATCGTAAAGCTCCAGATGGTTTTACTGGAAAAATGAAGGTTCAGAAATTTAGATATGTGATGCAAGTAATAAATAGGCAGTAAACAAATTAGTTTACTTGTGATTTCATGAGTCAAATTATAGTGATGGTGTACATTCACTATTCCGATTTCTTGATACAAATTGTTAAACTAGGAGAAAGGCTGAATGCACTTTATATACATTTCACATTCTTCCTTGTCTATGACAACACCGAGGTACATAGAAGGCCAAACTTTCATCGTCTTCACCATTTCCACTTTGTTAAAAACATCATTTCCTTCATGTGCAGCTTACATAAATGAGACTTCAGTTTCAATGGCATCCAATCACCAATTTGTTTAAGAAACTAAGGGATCAGTGATTTCCTACCCAACTTTCAATTGCTTCTTTAATTTCCCAGTTTCCACAAGCTCATAGCTCCTTGCGACATGGCAACTCAAGCCTGGATAAATCTAAGAGTAAAACATAAATGTATTGGTTCAATCTAATTATTCCTTCCTTATTGTACGAAAATACAACTGAATCCTATCCATCATGCAGGCTCATCAGATTTCGACCCAGTTCAGCAGATTAGCGAACAATTAGTACTTTTAAACATGCATTGAGACTTCAAAAGATAGAATGAAATCATATACCGAGTAAAAATATATCAAGATGTGACACCTTTTCCTGGAAAATGAAATAGTACATACCTGAGTGATGAAGTGACTGCACAGCAAACTCATATAGCTGACCCCTGAAATAAATATATAGAAAGACTGGAAGGGAGGTCAGCTGTTCACATAAGTTCTTGCAAAGGGCAGATCTTTGGTTATCGAACAATGGCTTTGGGTGGGTTTAAAGATTAGATTGTAGTTTTCCTGCATCGAGAATAGACACAGAATTCTTCATGATGCTTAATACAGATAATCTTCTTGTTCTTCTGCACATTGTAAAGCAAAGCTCTTTCGAGGTGTGCATCCTTCTTTAGCCATATGATGGCTTAGAATATTAAGCATTATATGAACATCTTCCATCTCTGAATCCATAGGTTGTCCTGCTAAGAACATGTAAACCTTCTTTTTCACCTCAATCCAACTTTGTCCTGGAGCTTTTTTCAAACCCTGTGTCTTCGCTGATATCCTCACATTTGCTGAATCCTTCCACCTTCCATTTACAGCATATAAATTACAGAGCAACATGTAGCTTCCCGTCATCCCAGACTCAAGGTTGAAAATCTGAGCAGCGGTTTCTTCTGCGACTTCTGTGTTTTTATGCATTTTACAAGAGTTGAGTAGTGCTCCCCAGACACAAGCATTGGGCCTCATTGGCATGATTTGCACCATTTCACTAGCCCGCTGCAATAGACCAGCACGACCAAGAAGATCTACCATACAAGCATAGTGCTCCATTTGTGGTTCGACTCCAAACACTTTCTTCATCTGATCAAAAACTGTATACCCCTCATCAACAAGGCCTGCATGACTACATGCAGAAAGAACTGCAACAAAAGTAATTCCATCTGGCTTAGTTCCTGTGCTAGTCATCTGTTCAAATGTTTCTAGGGCAGTAGCACCAAGTCCATGCATTCCAAATCCAGAAATCATTGTATTCCATGAAATCAAATCTTTTTTTCCAACTCCCTCAAATACTATGTTTCCTTTCCACAAACTACCGCACTTCATGTACATATTAACTAACCCATTTCCCACCAAAGTACTTTTATCCATTAGATATCTTATTGAATAACCATGGATTTCCATACCAAGATAGAAGTTTGAAAGCTCAGCACAAACTGATAAAACACTTGAAATCGTAACATCATTGGCCAGTACTCTAGCAACTTGCATACTTCGAAAGATTTCTAAGGACTCCTCATGCCTCTCTGCCATAGCAAATGCCCCTATAACAGCACTCCAACTTATGACATTAGGTTTCATCTTTGGATCATCTAACTCTTGTAACTGCAAAAATAACGAATAGGCCTCGTTACATAAACCTGATTCTGCATAACAAGATATTAAAGAATTCCAGCTCACTATAGTTTTTAATTGCAATCCGGAAAACAGACATTCAGCCTGTCTAACAGCACCACATTTCCCATACGTACACATTAATGAGTTTATCACAATAGAATTATTTTCAAAGCCCCCCTTGATAACGTATCCATGCACCGTCTCACACTTATCAATCCCATTGTCACCAACGCAAACTGATATTACTACAGCAATAGCCTCAGCAGTAGCTTCAACTTGTTTCTTTCTCATCAAAACATAAAGTTTCCACGTATCCTGATAACGTCTACACCTAGCAAAACTAGATAACAATGATGTCCAAGTGACAGAATTTGGTTCAAACCCCTGAGGTTCCATCAGCAGAAACGTCTTGTAAGCAGCATCACTGTCAAAGTTCTGCGCAAAACCTGAAACTATAATGTTCCATGATACTTGAGTTCTCACAGACATTCTATCAAACATTTGACTTGCAATATCCATACGCCCAATCTTCCCATACATGTTCATCAATTCATTTCCAACATAAAGATGATCTCTAAAACCCATTTGTATAGCGTGACTATGCACTACACTGCAGAGATTATGATCGCCGAACATACCACATGCCCGAATAATCAACGGAAAACCAAATCTATCAGCCAAATTACCATATTCACGCATCTTAACATAAAGCTTTACAGCTTCTTCACATTTTCCATGAGATACATTAGCCCTCAAGATCGAATTCCACAACAGCAAATTCGTGAAGCAATCAGTTGGGCAGGTTTCAAATACTTTTTGAGCTTCATTGACAAGCCCAAATTTAGAGTAAACGGATATGAGTCTGGCAGCTATAAAAGAAGAATTTGATGATCCAGTGACTATGATCTTTTCATGAATTTGCTTCAGTTGTTGAAGATTAAGGCCGCATTGTTGAAGTAAATGGTCCAAGAAGTCAAGAAGCTCATTTTGGGTTTTATTGGAATGATTGGCTGAAGAGTGACAGTGAAAATGGGTGAAAATTGATGGGAAACAGAGTCTAGTAGAAATTGAAAATGGAGTCTGGGAAATGAAACGCCTTGAACTCGACCAACAACAGTGAAGCATATCCTCGTCGGAAAATTGCTAAATGATTTGGGAGTAGTAACAAGGTTTGTGGTGGAGCGGTGGAAGAACAAAGAAGTATTTATAGTGCTCCGGTGGTTCATAAGAAGAAAAAGGATGATAAAGAGAGTTTCGTCTATTTATTCATGGTTAGCATTTGTTGGGAGACTTTCCAAGCAAATTCGAATTTAATAGTTTCACGATTTCGGACACCAAAAAAAAATTAAACAATGCGTGCGTGCACTTTGTTTGCCTGCTTTCGTAAAACAAAAGTAATGGTAACTTTAATTTGATGTTTAATTTAGACATCATACCTTGACAAAACTCACTATGGAACTATTAAGTACACGTTATTCAAATTGGATTAAATTCAAGAAACAAGTTTTACATTGAAATAAAGAATGAACAATATTACTTATAACAGCATAAAAAAACTTACTTGCACCGGATGTTTACATTAAATGAATAAACACATGACATGTCTCTTTCATGTGCACTTTATCACTAATCATGGTTAAATGACGTATATTATCAACTCAATCTATCACGTAACCATGACAAAATAATGTAGTTACACCAGGTGTGGGTAAGTTTTTTCCATCCCAATTACTCTTTTTTGTGGCAAGCCAAACTCTGCAGACTACACATAACTGCTTGCCAAAGAATTAAAATGACAAAACTCACACTTGCGTCTCAGTTTGCCCTGCAAAAAAAGGAACTAAAAAACGAACCAGTAGAATCTTTACAAACCAGCTGCTCTTCCTAATCTTTCTCTTAAAATCTTTACTCCCATGTACCTGCATCAAAGAAATTAATTAGTATAATTAACTAGCCAATCTTTGTACATATTTTTAGTTTAAAACCACAAGATTCAAAAGTCTCATTTACTTTCTTAAACTATGTGTCAAGTCGAAATCAAACAAACAAATTGAAATAGACGGAGTATAATTTTACCTGCCCATCATCAACACTGTGGCTTGAGGATTGGTGCCTGGTGACTCGTTGAATGTCGAACCATCAATGACCCGGAGCCTGTTGACATTAATAACCCTGTAATCAGGGTTTACTACCTTGCCTACTTGGCAACCGCCGTGATAGTGCCATATTGTGATCACAGTGTCTTTGCAGAACTGTTCAAGTGACTCTGTATCATTAGTGTGTTTCGGTATAAGATTAATGTTAGCTTGGACACTCATGTTTAGCAACTTGTCCAGTGTCTCCTTGTCACACTGTGCGTAAGTGGTGAAATGTTTTGATTTCACAATCTTCTCCATGATGCGTATGCCATCTACACATCTCTTCAGGTCGCGTGGATGGCTGAAGTAGTTGAAGGTGACGGAAGGACTGTCATCAATCTCGGTGCTCTTCAAGCTAATATGCCCTGTTGATAAAGGTGTCGCGATCTTTTCTATTATGAAACCTCCCTTGAATGCTTCTTGTGGAACATGTTTCTTATTTCTTTTGTAGACTTCAATTGCTTCCAGTGTTCTCTGCTTTGGAGGAATTGCGGAGAGTTGCCCTATCTGGTTATGCCCAAACATGCAACATATGTCAGAAAAAGGCTTGAAGGTTTAGTGACTTTCATTATGAAGTGATCACAAGGAGTTTAAGTGTCCCAGAAGCCTTTTTCTGGCTCTGGCAACTGAAAGTTCTCGGGTTTTAGTACGTAAACTAAAGAGTTTCTTTCCAATAAGACAAGAACTGATTGTTAAAATCTCAACTATGTTTGAAAGAAGTTGAAGTAATACGACTAACCTCAGCTGAAACGATACCATGATGGCAATGAATGCTATCTTCAGTTTGTCCATATCCACTACTAGCTTCAATATAGACCCCCATCTTGGTAATTCCTACAGTCTGAATAAGTGACTGCTGAACAGGCCTATTTGTGGGAACAAATATGGTGTTCATGGGGTTGTCAGACATGCCTTTCCCGACGAACTTATTGTCAAGCACCACCGAGATGTTCAATTTTTCCAATTCAGCCTTTGGTCCTATTCCACTGAGCAACAGAATCTGAGGACTTCCAATTGCACCAGATGACACTATAATTTCACTTCCCTTTCTCTTTGAAAGAAATGCCGTGTGTTGGTTCCCCTTTTTATCTTTGAAAATGACTCCTACTGCTCTTGGCTTCTTTCCTACACAATTTTAAAATACTATCATCATCTCATTGAAGACAGATCTTTTCTAGTACTAGATTTATTTGACATGTAATATATACCTGATGTGTCAAACTTGATCTTTTGAACTATCGCGTGCACCAAAACATCAAGCTTCTCAGGGTTGGCTGAGGTGAGAAGATCAGCTGCAGTCTTTCGATGACCAAATCTATCGAAAAGGGTTCCTCCAAACTTGGTTCCATATATATGATCATAAGTGAATCCATTATAAGGTGATATACCAACTTCTAGTAGACCGTCGCTTACTGCTTTTTGCCATGGTGCTAAGATTGGTCTATGAACAATTTGCTTCTCAATCCAGGGGAATGATTCATTTACCAGTTTAGAATCCCATCCTGCTTTCTCGATATAGCTACAAGTTCAAAGAATCATAGTATCAAATGAATTACCTGATCAATTTGCAGATATATATATATATATAGTATATGTGTCTAGTACATGCTAGCCATATTTCTATAATTATACATATAACAAAATTTACATGTATGTTAACATAAGTGAAGACATTATTTCAGGTTCGAACCATCAGAATGGAAAAACTCCAGACAAGGAGCATGTTCCTTTAAGTTCGTCCTACGTGACAAAATCAGGTCAGTAGGTTCCCAATACAAATCATATATTTATATTATATTATTATAAGTGAGAAACTTCAAAGTAAAAAAGTTGAATTATCATTTTACCCTTATGCTAAATCCAATGTTATTAGAATACTTAATTAATTAAACAGTAAATAGTAGAATTTCTATAATATTTTTAGTTGGTATACATGTGAGTAAATTAAAAATAAAAGTTATCCCTTTAAACAGATACATGTATGTGTTTCATCTTCCAAATTAATTTATGTTTTTAATTAATATTTGTCTTTAATTTGTTGTAATACTTGACCTTTCAACTTTGTAAGTGAATCTTTATATTCCAAAGCTATATTTTTTCCTATACATACAAATCTTTCAATTAGTATTTTCATAGAAAGATTTATATATATGTGATACAATTTTTGTGTGTGGAAGATTAGAGAAGCTTTAATCAAGTGAAGAAAATTTCAACGTAAAAAAATTGAATTATCATTCTACCCTTATGCTAAATCCAAATGTTATTAAAATATTTAATTAATTAAATAGTAAATAGTAGAATTTCTATAATATTTTTAATTGGTAAAAATGTGAGTATATTAAATAGTAAAAAAAATAAAAATATCAACTATCCCTTTACATGTATGTGTTTTATCTTTCAAATTAATTTATATTCTTAATTAATATTTGTGTTTAATTTTTGTAATACTTGACCTTTCAACTTTGTAACTGAATCTTCATATTTCAAAGCTATATTTTTTCCTATAAATACATGTCTTTCAATAGTACATAGAAAGATTTCTATGTGATACAATGTGGAAGACTAGAGAAGCTTTAATCCAGTGAAGAAAATTTCAAGACAAGAGGATTTGTGTCAAGATTACAAGGCATTATGTGATTATAGGGATGAATAACACTTCAATTACTAGAATATCGGAGCTTGATGTATTTATTTTTTTACTTATTTGCCGAGATTAGAACTATGATAAGACCCTCCATTTATATAGTTGAATCATGAATGTCACTTCCGTTAACTTGTCTTCCAAAACTTTTAACTCTTTTTGTATGGTCAAAGGTTGAATGTTTATTACTATAACTTTGTTTTAATTTGCATTATCAATAAAAAGCAGGGAAAAGATTGTCTTAGTATTTTTCTATTTTTGTTGATAGCCTTATGCTAAACTTGCTCCTATATATGATATTTTTTTCTTTGTATTTGTAATTTCGTTTTAAGAATGTATTTGATTGAATGTTGTATTTTTTGCTATAGAAAATAAAACAAATAGAATCATAAAAATAGTGTATAAGGCATGTAAAAACAGACAATTAATGCCTACAAGATATTCTAATTTCAAATTATTAATAATTACATTTTTTGCACCTTAAATTTTAAATATTTGTAAAGAATTATTCTTACTTGTGCTTGTGGATAAAATCTATATTTTTTAGACAATTTTCATTAAAATTATCATGAGATCCAAATCCCAAAGTGAAAAAAATGATACACCAAAATGCTTAAGAAAAGTTAGAAGATCTTTTAACCTTTGACCAAATATTGCTCCTATTATATTTTTAACAAAAAAATGTAAAATATATTCTAACAAACTTTTAATTGTAAAAATATTAATATTGTCATTTTGGCTCTCCACTAAATTAAAATCTGATTTATTTAATTAAATATTAATATTAATATTTAAATTATATAATGGTAGAATTTAAATACCAATCGTTGCACTTTAATTCTTTAGTTATTTCCTTCTAATTAAGTTTCCTTATTTATAAATTTGAATTTACTTAATTGCATTCTACTTAATGAGAAGGAGAATTTCATCTTTTACTAATTAATGTAGTGTGCCTCTATGTTTGTTTTTGCTATTTTATTTTGTCTTTTAAAACAAATATAAAATTTATATATCAAAATTATAATAAGGGAAGGACTAAATGCAAAAAGAAATCTTCTATGAATTAACTATACACTACAAACATTTATCATTTTACTTTTCATATTTTTATTGTAACTGAAATACTATTTTAAAAGAAATTATGTGATTTTTTAATAGTTCATATTCATCGTTATGAAATACACGTGCAACGCACATGTCCATATACTAGTTATAGAAAAAAGGAAGACTAGTATTACTCATACACCTACATTTCTGTTTCATACTTTCTCCGTCTCAAAATACTTGTCATGTTTTTCATTTATACGTCTCTTAAGAAATCATTAATTAGAAAAGGTGTTTGACTGTTTTACCCTTATTTATGTCTTAAGATATAATCTCTCTTCATTGAACATTTATTATATTTATGTGACGTGTGTTATAATTAAGGTGTATAGTCTTCACGAACAATTACTAATAAAGACAAAATGAAAAAAATATTATTTAAAACTTCTAAAGTGACAAAGTATTTTGAGACATATGGATATTTCTGTTTAAACAACCATTCATGAATGATAAACAGTAGGATGATTTATAAAGTGACCATCATAAAGAGGAAAATCAAATTTATTTGTCTGAAATAATTTAAATACAATAAATGAGGATAGAAGGCTGGCAGTTGGGATGTTTAGAGTATGCAATAGGTACAAATATTGATTGACAACCAACCATGTCTAGTTGGTCTTTAAATCATTTGTCCATTATTATATTCCCTGCCAAATCTTTTATCTAAATACAGGCAACAAGGACCACAAATTTGGAGATAGATATGATCACTAGCTAGCAAACTATTAATAAAGACAGTACCCTACCGCAGTAGGAGAGCTATCCTCGTCGAAAAATTTCATTGTATAAATAAGTAAATTTGTTTTTGTATGCGTATGTGCTAATATGTTGAGCACCCTTGAAACGTGTAAATTATATTTTGACTCGTCTCAAACGTTGCCCTACCACTCCATATTCAGGGGATAAATGAAATAAGTCATTAACGTTTTGTTACTAGCATATATCAAAGATCATTAATGGAGTCTAACTGTAAATCGTCCACAGGATCCTATTGATTTAGAAAGGCTATGTACGAATAGTTAGAATGCTAAATGAACAATCACTGTCAATGCCTTCATTAATATAATGTACTACCTATTATTATTAATTATTATAATGTACTTATACAAGTGGTTTCAACTATTTAATAATTGAATGTTATACTTATTTCTGAGTGATTTCAAATTGAATATGACAATTGGGTGGGTTGGGTCAAACTTGGGCGGATCATAATGGGTTAAGACAATAATCAGATCAGATCAAGACTCAATCCAAGAATTATAAGGAGATAAAAATTTTATCTCACAACTGACGTAGGACAAACCTCAAACCTTACATGAATCTAACTCTGATACCATGATAAGGAATGCATTTTAGGTCTAATTGAATTCAGAATTGCCAAAAGGCGTAAAAATCTATTTTTAGTATAGGAGTCAAGAAAGTATAAATTACGGACCTTTCGCTAGTGCGACTATAGAAACCAGCATTGATGCAAGTGCCTCCACCCAAGACTCTAGCCCTTGCATTAAACACACCATCTGTTGAGGCAAAAAATTGGGAAGCAGAAGTAGGAGAAGTGTCAGCCAAAGTGATATGAAAATTTTGCATTAAGGAGACATTTGCATTGGCAAATGGGACTCCTCCTCTTTCCAGTAACAACACATTGAATTTCTGTGACAAAGTTGCTGCTAATGGACAGCCAGCTGTGCCTCCTCCCACTATTATGTAGTCATAATTATGACCCTTGCTGCTCCCACTGCCACTGCTCCAATCATTTGATGATGAGAATGAGCTTGCTTGCCTTATGAATGGGTATTTATCTTTCCATGATTCCCATTTTCTTGCTGTTTTACACAAAACAGTATTCCAACTGTTAGAAACCTAATCTAAATCTTATATTAGGGGATCATTTTATTTTTTCCAAAAAAATTACTCTGTGTCTCACATAACTTAATAAGTTGTATGATTATTTTTTTCGAGAGAAATATTGAAAATACTTCTAAATTTGTCATGAATTATTAGTTTTATCCCTGAATTATTGACAGTCCTTACAACACAACTTGATTAACTGAACTTAAATACAATTTTGATCCCGTCACGTACCCCTAAATTCTCGTCAAGTTTAAGAATGTTTTTTCAACACTTCTCTTGGCTTTTGTTAAGAGTTTTATGCTCTTACAAGGTTTGAGATCATTTGTTATGGCATGTAGCAAATCGATGGTATATTTAAGTTCAGTTAATCAAGTAGAGGATTGTTTTAAAGTTGTCGGTAGTTCGGGGACAAAACCAACAATTCACGCTAAGTTCAGGGGTATTTTCAATATTTTTCTCTATTTTTTTTCTTTAACAAATTGACAGATCGAAAGTTTGAAAATGCAAAAGTGTAAGATTTGAATCCATTAACTTTAACTAGTGAAATAAAAAGAAACCTCACATGACATGTGTTAGATGCTTGACGCACAAAATAAATTTTTAAAATCTTTTTAGCCCATCAAAAGAACAAGGAATAATAGTTGATAAGAAAGAAAACTCCCCATTCTTTCTTCTCTTCATTTTTTTCTATTTTCAACTGGACTACCAAGAAACTATTTCTTTGATAAAAAGTAAAAATAAAGACAAGTGATGAAAAGCAAAAATTAGTACCTTGAGTGAGAGAAGAGTTAAAATTGAGGCATAAAAGCAGTAAGAAGAGCTTGACAATCACAGGCAAAACTGCACCAATTACCACCGCCATTGAACTCTCTTTAATTTGATGTGCCTTTTCTTTGATTGGCCTAATTTATATATTCTGTGTGCTACTATAGCACTATCTACATTCACATATATATATATATAATATATATGCACACACTCGCACTTGATTCGCTTACAGCTTATAGAATTCGGCAACTATAACATTAATTGCTGCAAAAACAAATACTAGAAAATACTAGCTCCTTCGTTTCAAAATAAGTGATATTTTTAACTTGCGATACAACTCTTAATTAAGAAAAACTACTCGTTCCTATAAAGTAAAACACATATTTTTACTAATTTATTATTAATATTTACCTTGAAAAAAATGTAGTTTAATAAGGATAAGATTGAAAGAACAACATTAATACTTTTTTAATTATGGAAAACACCACTTATTTTAAAACAAAATAAATAAATAAAAACACCATTTATTTTGATGAAGGGAGTAATAATATAGTGAGTCTTTTGTTATTAAAATTTAACATATATACTTTTGCGTAATGATGAGGGTTCAATTCTCTATCTCATAATTTCCTCCTTATTTCCCCTCCCCCAAATTTTAATTTGTAGTTTTGTACTAACAAAGAAAAAACTCATGGGAGAGGAGAAGATTCACTCTTTTATCCAATGGATTACTTTTTCTGTCTCAATTATCCAATTCTGCTTCTGTTCACTCTTACTTGTCCCTTATTTCTAAAATAAATTTTCATTTCTATTTGCCACTTTTGACATATTAAGGAAAAACAATATTTTTTTTCATATTTTACCCTTAACATTAAATACTTATTTTTCAAATCATTTTCTAAGACATCATTTAATAGGAGATAGTTTGGTAAAATACCTATATCATTAATTATTTTATTAATAGGTGTGCCAAGTCAAACTGTAACAAGTAAAAGTGAACTGAGGGAGCATATTCTTTCTCGTCTCAATTTATCCATTAGGTATTTTAGTTACTTTATCCTCATTTATGTTGTAAGATATAATTTATCTTTATTAAATATTTATTTTATTAATTAAATAAAAAGTAATAATTTTGTCTTAAATTTTTAAAATACCCTCTCTGTCCTTACTTATAAAGTGGATGAATTAAAAACTTAAGATTTTCAAGAAGTTCTACATTTTTCAAAGTAATAAATTAAGGGTATAATAGAGAAATTTCTTTTGTCCTTTCTTGATTTGTCAAAATGGACAAGTAATTAGGGACAACTAAAAAAGGAAAAGTGGACGAGTAATTAGGGATAGAAGGAGTAACAAATACTCTCTCCGTCCAAGAATAGTTGTTCACTATACTATTTTAGGATGTCTAACAATACTTAGTTACTAATTTACCCTTATTATTAATTATAGTCATTTATCTATTACATTTTCAAGACATTTTATTTATTACTCCCTCTGTCCCTAATTACTTATCCACTTTTGAATTGACACACCTATTAAGAAATCAATAATGGACATAGTGAGTTTACCATTTTTCCCCTATTAATTATGAAGTGGATGAATTAAAAACTTAATATTTTCAAGAAGTTTTACATTTTTCAAAGTAATTAATTGAGGATATAATAGGTAACAAAAAATTGTCCTTTCTTGATTTGTCAAAATGGACAAGTAATTAGGGACAACTAAAAAATATATATGGATAAATAATTAGGGATAAAGGGAGTATATTCAAAAGGTGATAAAGTAATTAGGGACAAGTAAAAAATATTATTGGACATAATTAGAAACGGAGAGAGTGATAAGAAATAAATGTGTGGGAAAAATTAAACTCCAAGCGAGAGAGTAATACTCATTAATGCCTACGGTTGGGGTCGATTATAAATGCATTTTGGTCATCCGTTCAATTAATCTGTAATGAAAATTCTGTCATCATCTTTGTCTAATCAGGTAATTTGGACAACTCACTACTCATAAAGACACACATATAATACTATTATTACTCTAACCACCATGCACCTCCATAATTTAATATTTGTGTATCTCAATTATATGATTTTATTTTTATTTTTATTTTTAATCAACTTAGAAAAGATTGACATATTTTTATATTTAATAATAGTTTAACTTCAAAATGTTCAATATTATGATTTATTTTAGACCACAAGTTTTAAAAATATTTCTTTCTTTTTAAAATTTCATATCAAGTCAAACTACATTTCATAAATTAAAACAGATGGAGTAACTACTAGTAGTGGTGTCAATGAAACGGTTCAGTTGTTTTTTTTTTAAAATTATATCATCCCAACTTTTTAGATATTTTATAATATATAACCAAAATTTATTTTTTTAAACCATCTTAATCATATCGATTTCTCTTCGATATCGATACGATTCGGTTAATTTCCAAAAAAAAATTACTTTTAAAGTATCACCTCAAAATATATTAATATTAAAATGTATCTTTAGCAAGTATGTTCTTAAATAAAAGGTCATAATTTTTATTTTTAAAAAATATAAATAAATAGATTCGATCGATTCGATCAATTTTTCATATTCTTTTGACACCTCTCACTATTGAAGAATGAATTTAACACCACAAATCCAAATTGTGTACGATCGAGTAACTAATTAATTTGGTGTTCGTACCAAAATCATAACTTTCAGCTTAGTGGGGAAAGCGTGGTTCATTTACGTTTCCTCATTGCTTAAACGCTATGCACGTTGCCGCATGACACATATGTAGTAGTAAAAATACTATAGTCCAAAATACCAATAAAAATATATTAGTAGCTATTTTTGAAAAAAATTCAAACTATAAACATTGGCTAATTTTTTACTCTAAACTTCATATATATTATTTTAATTAATGCATACTTGTAGCAACTTCACCAAGTACTTTTCAATGTTACGTACCTTTTTTTTCATTCATTTGATATTCAAGATTTATTGATTTGACCTCGCCAAATAATTCAGATTCATATTGCATAAAATTTATCAAGATTTTTTCTATTCATATAGCTTAAACTCAGGATCACTGATTAAAGAAGGAAAAATCTCATTCAACTCTCTCAAACTCACACACATATCCTTGACATATTTTTGTACTAACCCTCCGTTCTTTTTGACTTGTCCTTAAAATTAAATTTTTCTTTTTACTTATTTATTTTAGCAAATTAAGAGTGATCTATTGCTGTCAAGTCTACGTGTAACCGCTAACCCGTAAAAAGGAACATGGAGTAGTATAAACATACATTACATTACATCAAATAGAAATGATGGTACATAGTTAATTTGTCCTAATCAAGCTAGTTAGCACCTCTCTGAATCATTTCAACTTTGATCTTGGTGAGAATTACTCTCTTTGTTCATAATTATTTGTCCAATTTCTCTTTTCTATTATCCCTTTTTACTTGTACATTTTAATAAATCAATAAATGACAATTTTTTACCTATTATACCCTAATTAATTAATTTTGAAAAATATAGAACTTCTTGAAAATCTTAAATTTTTAATTTATTCACTTCATAATTAATAGGGGTAAAATGGTAAAGTCACTATATCAATTATTATTTTCTTAATAAGTGTGTCAATTTAAAAGTGGACAAGTAATTAGGGACAAATATAACTTTGACTATCATAACATTAATTCACATACAGTTGGAACATGTCATGCATGTGCATGTGCATGTGCCCATGTTCTTTTCATGTTCACAAGTTTAATTAGGACAGCAATCCTCCTTTAACCTCCACTTGAAAGTTAGGATATGAATTGAATAATGTAATTTGTTAGTTATTAGAAAGGAGTCAGAAAAAACATAACATATATAGATGTATACAATCATTACAAAGAATATTTCTTGGTGATATTACAGGCATACAATAAACAAGAAAATAACTGCACAAATATAAAAAAAATTAAAAACACAAAGTAAATGGAGAAGTGCATGTGTGCAGTAATACGCCGCAGTTGGGAGGTGGAGCCCCAACTTAAAACTTGCTACATTCATTGTTTTTTCTTTTCTTCCATGTGAATATATTAAACCGTGTTACCGTCAATTTTTTTACCAAAGCAAATCGGATAATTTCTTTTCATTTGTTCAAATCTTGGTGGATAGAGTTACTTGATATATATTCTGGTGAGAGATAATAGGTACTCCAAGGAAATCGAGAGGCGCCCAAACTGACTTGGACACTATGTTTATCAAAAAATATATGCAGTTTTATATTCAAGCTAAGCCAGCTAACCATCTGGAAATCAAATGGACCTTTTGTGTTCTGTTTTTTCTTTTTTTAGAGAAAAAAAAGACACTTGCAATCTTTTGCAATAAATGAAGCAATATCTTTTAACATCTTAGGCTGGAAAATTGGCAATTGCCAATTCTAGACCACATGAAATGTAGTAATATCCACCAAATGAGTTATGTACATTCCATAATTAGAAGGTTTTTTTTTTTTTGGTAAAGTACATTACACAATAAGAAAGTAAAAGGTAAATGGTAATGTAACAGAAGAATAAAAGCTGAAGAAAATAGAGAAGAGAATTACAGAGGAATAGATGAAAAAGCAGAAATACAAGAAACACAAAAATAGCCTAATTTGTTATACCTATTGATAGCTACTTATAACAAACTCCACACCCTTCACATGCTGCCCAACACATTAATTCACTAGTCCCCCTCTTCATTTTCACATAAGAAATCAGAAAAGCCTAATAGTATTGCCATCAGTCTGTAATTTTCTTTCATATACTGATAATTTGCTCCGTAGCGCCGTGTTGATCCCTTTGGCAAGGAATTTATCTTGCTGCCTGAACCCAATAGCAGTGGAAAAAATACAATAACATAGCAACGGAAAATAACACTCCTGACAAGAAGAAACGAAAATTATGTAGCCTCGCCTCCTGTTTGGTTTTTCTTGCTAAGTTGATGTAATGCTCATGCAGAAACTTAACGTGTACAGGGCTAAAGGTCTCAAGGTCATCAGAGCATGATAGTAGCTTTGTTGCAAAAAGAAAATCAGGGACAACATTTCACTAGCATCCCCTTAATCTTGAGATTTTGTCATATTTCAGTAAAATACAGTTATTGCTATTCCTTCAGACACACAGGATAATAGGCATCACATAATACAAAACTGATGGCAAAACCAGATAAGGGGGCAAACGATATATAACGAGGAAGCTATAGAAGGGGATAGAAGAAGGGGGAAAAAGAAAATCTACTTAAAAGGAGATGTCACTCACCTCAAGTTCTCCGCGTAGTATATGTGTCCTACACAAAAATCAGTGCCTTCAGTTCCTGAATCTTTACCTGCATGCTCTAAGGTGAAAGCCAGAGAAGAAATGTGCACCATACTCTCATGAAATATAAGAAGACTGATCGGATCTATAAACAGGATTTACTTTGTTTTATCAGGTATAGAGGTGCTAGAGTATTCTGCTACATTTTTTTCTGAAGAACTCAAGTTCGAGGAAGCACATGATGACACATCACTGCGATCATTGGGGCTACTGCAGAAACTCGCAGGGGGAGGATTTCGTTGAGGTTCACCGTTTACCTGCCTTTGTCCTTCTTCAGCTAGTCGTCGAAGAAGGTTCATGACAGTAGGAAGGAACTTTATGGATAAAGAGACAAGTCCAGGAATCTGAAACACATATATAGAAAAGATCAGTTCCCTTAATTTGGTAGAGAAAACTTTCCACATTGTGAGTTAAGCAATGAAATTAAGCAAATCACTCTTGCTTCTAACTTGCACGGTTAATCGGAATCGCTTGTGATACATAGAAACTGAAAAAATAGGAATTCACATCCGATACTTACAGCACCACTGTGGAATTCAGTAGTAGAAAAACAAAATATACAACACCCAAATACAAAGGATTTCTGGAGAAAGGTAAATTCAAACATAAGTTATGCTATCAATGTTGGATGCACCCTGCGAGTGGGTATAAAACCTTAATGTATCAACACTAGGGGCATTCTGATTATGATAAGCAGAAAAGTGTCATGAATTCATCAAAACCCAAAACAACTAAGGCAACAATTGTCCATGAAGGAGGTAACCAATTTTTACTTCTCATGCTAGCCTCCTGAAGAATAAAGTACCAGAAAATCATGAAGATACAGCATAGGAGAAAACCGCAGATATTCGAATGCAGAAAATTCAAAAGAATTTCTGAAGATATATTTCAAACAGAATGGTCAGACCAACTGTGCACAGCAAATACTGGACATATTAGTAAATTAGAACAGTTCAGAGAATGGTTCAAAACAAAGTAACAAGCATAGTTAAAGTGAGTGCGAATCTTCACTTTTCAGGAACTTTAAACCAAACTATTACACAGTTTCACTCAAACCCCAACATCAACTGATCGAATGGGGTTAGCTTCTGTTCAGAAAACGGATTTTAAAATAACGCTGGAGGTGGTCAGGTAGACTGCAATTATCACCACTTACAACCAGCAATATTACACCTAGCATGAAGAATAGTCAACTTGCAAATAACAAATATGATTATGCAGACATTAATCCAGACATATATTATTCAACAATGATAATCCGCCTTACTGGCAACCAAACCAAGTATAAAATGACTTCCCTTTCAAAAGAAGACTGAAGAGATGTACAATAACATCCAAAATATTCGTGCCTGAGCAGCAATGGCTTGTGTAATGGTATATCCAGTCTGAGACTTAAATTGCCTCCACAAAAACTTACACCGAAAAGGTGTGATCAAAGTTTTCGATGCAGGAACATGCAATAAAAATTGGCTTATAGATGATCAACTTGACAGCTTGAAAGATATCAGGTAAAATTAATCATATAACATCAGAGTACAGTTTTTAAAGCTCAACATTTGTAGGCAGATTTCTAGTCTTCTCAGGTCTAGGATCTAGAACAATAAAAGTAAATAAGTGAAAACCTGAAACTAAGTGATGACTTGTGAGGTTACTCATACACATGAAGTATTGGACAGAGAAATCAGTCCAGAATTAAACGTAACATAACAAGTCAAGACACATTGAAATGTAATATTCAGACCTGAAATCATATCTCAAAAGAGGAAGCTTAATTCAGTCATACAGCTGATCTAGCAGTTCTGGTAATTTCTCAGATCTTTTCCTTTTCGGTCCAGACTCGTGGCATTGAATCAGAATCATGGTCAAATAAAAATGAAAAACTTTCATGTACTTCATGTTGCTCCCCAATATACACGCAAGTGTACGCGGTCGCGCAAGTAATAGAGATTCTTTAAGAAACGAGTTATCGTTCCCAAGGGACTTATGATCAACTTATATTCACTTAATTCTACAACTAAAAGTAAAAAGTGACCTTTTCAAGAGTTGATGATTTATTGTTTATCTACTAATAATTATGCACTAAATGAAAGTAACTAATTGTGAACGACTTTGATATAATCTTTCAAGCAAGTTAAATGGAATTCCAGGGCTGCAGCATAAACTGAATATCATGTATCATATTATTGGCTTAGAATTAATTTCAATGGTCAAGTTACTGGTTTATAGGGTTGATGATCAGGGGCGGATCTAGGATTTGGAGGTAGTGGGTGCCATAACGTTCAAGTAAGATAAAAGGATCGGTTACTTTAATTTGGGTTACAATTCAGGTTATTGATTTTTTTTTATTTTTATAAACAAATCGATCAAATATGCATGTTAGTAATATTTTCTTTTAGATATTCTGAGATTAGAGATAACTAAACAATTCAAATTTTTTTCCTTTTTGGAATTAGATGTCTTATTCGCTGAAACTTTGAGAAAAAAAAGATTTTTCACATTAAAATTTGAGCTTCTATAAACCATCTAATAGTATTAACATAATATATTCATATTACATTGACTTTATGTGTTGTTGGAGATATATAATAGGGAAAGAATAAAAATTGTAGTTTCGGCCTAGCCATCTTACTTAGCAAGAAAGTCGGTGAAGATTTGAAAGAACCTTTAAAAAAAATTTTAAAAAAGCTCTAATAATAATATTCATCATTTTTAAAACATATTTTTAAAAACTACTATTTAAATATATTCTTAATAATATTTATTTGACGTTCATAATTCAGTACTCATTAATTGATAAAAATAAATATGTAACACCCATATCAAGAGATTAATAATTAGTGCAAGAGAAAGTAAGAAAAAAAATTAATCATGAAAAGGAGTCAATTTGAATAAATAAAGAATAGTAAATAAATAAGAATGAATGGAGAAAAATAAAATTAAGCCCTTTACATACTAATGAAAAAGACAAAAAAGAAGAAAAAAAATTAATCATGAAAATGAGTCAATTTGAATTAATAAAGAATAGTAAATAAATAAGAATGAATGGAGAAAAAAAATTTAAGCCCTTTACATACTAATGAAAAAGACAAAAAAGAAAAGTAAAGAAGTAAAGGAGCAAGCAAAAAAATAAGCGTTGGCAGTGAGGTTCAAACCCGCGTTGGCTGTGTGGCAGACCAACTCCTTCGCCAATTGAGCTGTTCCGCATTTCAATCACTGGGTGGCAAAAGTAATAGTTGTTGAATTATTATGAATTTATACATATATAAACAACGTTTTTTCCGAGATCACTGGGTGCCGTGGCACCCCCACCTGTCCACGTAGATCCGCCCCTGTTGATGATATGATCAGGGTTATACGCCTCTCGTCGCCTACCCCAGTTAGCTATCTAATTACATCGTTGAGCGGGGATAAATAGACTAATTGGTGAGCATTTATATTTCATCCTATTTCGTAACCAAGCAAGGTGTTCATTTGGGCGTCACTCCTGAACACTAATCACCTCAATTTAATGGGTGGACCGAGCTCTCTATATTCTCTGGTCTATCTAACATCTCCTCTCCCGATTTTAAGATTAGACAATAGATTTATCTTATGGTGCGCAAGCATAACATACTAAAACAAGAATATAGAAGTAACTTGTATTGACAACCGAAATTTAATTCAACAACCTCAAATAATCAACAATCAATTCGTAGCTACAGCCCCAGAACGTTTAGATACTCATGCTATTAGAAAACAAGAAAATACAATAGTTCATGCAATTTCCAGAAAATAGAAGAGTTAGAAGGATTAAAACCTATTACAAACTTGAATTCTTGCTCTTGCACACTAAATCAAAAGTCGAACCTCCATAATGGAGCCCTAAGAATCTATTTATAATAGTTGAAAAAGTTGGGAACAAATCCTACTAAAATTAGGAATCCTATTTAATGTTTAAAACTTGGAAAAATCGGCAAAAGAGGGACGTGTCGCGCCTCCATTGTGCCTGGCAGCGCTCTCAGAACTTTGCATTGTGGCACGGCGCATCTTGCAGAGCGCCAAGCAATGTTGTAGGCAATTCCTCGTTGGCGTGGCGCGCCAAGTAGCACACCTAAGAATCCTCGCAGAACTTTCTGCCCTGGCACGGCGCGCCTTGCAGAGCGCCATCAACATCCTTCTGAACTTTTAGGCCTGGCCCGGCATGCCTGCCAGTATGCCAGGCCTAGGTGCTTCCACACTTAGCCAATTCCTGCACGCCTTTGCAACCCTTTTCCCATTTCAACTCGAATCTTCTTGAGAGTTCCTGAAACTTCTAATCACATGTTTTAGTACACAATAATCGCAACTATAACATAATCAAGCTAATAGCCTCAAGATCATTCTTTAAATTAAGCAATTCATGGGCAAATATTGACAACTTAGGCATATAAATATGCCTAAGATCACTTCACATACTAAAGGAAACTTACATGTTGATTAGCACTATATCAGAAACCGCAAGTGCAAACAGGGCACTCTGCTTTTCAAATGCAGTGTCATCCTAAACACGAAATAAAGTCTGAATGAAAACAATTGTACTATGCTGAGTTATACCACTCCAGGATCAAGGATAGGCAGGAAGCATTCAATGTGCATACTGCATAGGTAGCTGGAGTGAAGACAGATAACCAATCGCAGCATTATAATTAATCTTAACATAACTTATCTTCCCTATAAAGAGTGTTTCAATTTATGCTCATGTCTTAAGCAAGATACACTATACCAGTAAAACAAAAAAACAACTAAAGAAAACCTATCCAGACTAGGACAAGAAATCAAGATAATTTGAAATAAGTTACTTAAAAGGCAAAATCTTTAACCTTTACAAGTGAACCCACCCAATGGCCAGAGAGAAACAAAATTAGCGAAGCCGTGAGAAAAAACAGTAAGCTGAACAAACTATAAAATAACATTTGGTTTATAATCATAGGAGCAATAAAAAAACTAGTCGCTCCGTTCATCTTTACTTGTTCGCTATATTAAAAATAATTGTCAACAATATTTATCCAATTTGAAAAATCAAGAGATAATTTATCTTTTTTGTTTATTCTATTCTTGTTACTAAGCACTATTCAATATTAGCTAATATGTTCCCAAGAAATCAAATTTAATATATTCAAAAAGGTAATATAGTAGGAAAAAATCTTTTGGCCAGAATAGTAAAATAACATATTTCACATTATTTTATTTTACCTTTTTGAACATTTTTACCTTTTAACTAAATATCTTTTAATTAAAAAATAGAAAAAAGATCAATTTATATTAAAATAAAAAAAGATATTAGAGACTTTTTAATTTTCTGACCATTTAGCATTACCCAAAATAGTAATATTATATTTATTCTATATTTCTTAAGGTGTGTGTCAAATCAATAGTAGATAACTATTATTGGAGAGAACAAATAGAAATTAAGGGGATGAAATATATTTTTTTATTAAATTAGTGATATTGAAGAAGTAGAGTGTGAATTTTAGTGATATATAACTGCAAGAATTATTAGAAAGATAAAGGGGAAATACCCATATGAGAAAGTTCAAAGCTCGATCAATGTTGTGTTATTGTGTCGTTGAAAAATTGTAATTTTGCAACTAAAAACAAAAGGGAATATAATTCTAAACAAATTGGGATTATTAGTTAAATTAAAAATCACTATAATGAAAAAGTATAAAAAATATTCATAAAAAGAGTAAAAATAAACAAAAATGTTCTTAATTAATAATCTGTTCTAAAAATATTTCTATCAAATGTAATTTGTCTAAAAATATTCTTATAGTTACTTAGTGGATGAGAAATGTCTTTTTTTTTTTCAAATAAATATATAAACTTTCTTTTTAAGCACAATATTTATCCAAATAAATATATTATTGATTAAAGTAATTTTTCAAAAACAATCAAAACTAAATTCAATAAAAGCAATTTTTATTTGAAATAGAATGTGCTTAAAAAAAGAATAACATATTTATTAAGAAAGATGTGTTTGTGAATCATTAAGTAACAATATATTATTTTTGGATTAAGTTATTAGTGATAGAGATATTTTTTAAATCAAATTATTAATGAATGATATTTTTATCTAATTTTACTTAATTTATGAATTACAATAAAAATAATTAGGACCACTCTTTTACCACTTGACGTAGGTAATGGTTAAATAATTAGGACCACTCATAATTTAGACCAAAATATTAACTAATGATGTAAACAAATTTTATGAATTATTTTCTTTTTTCCATTTTATGCTTGTAACGTAAAAAACCAAATATTGGGACAACTTTATTATCATTGCTTGACGTAGACGTTTGGTTAAAAAAAAATGGTGTTTCAATTTATTTGAAATCAATTTTGTTTAATATCAAAAACAAGCTTTAGTGTTTAGCCATATATTTTTTTTATATCAAATACGAACATTTAAAATTTGTAAAATTGGAGATTGAAGATTTAGTTGATTTGATTATATTATTTTTGTAAATAATATTCATTAAATGCAATAAATAAAATAAAAAATTATTTCACAAAAAAATAATTCCAAATTCTTCATTTCAAGTAGTTTCTCCAAACTTTGGACCAAATATTGACAAAGGGAAACAGCATTTGCTTGTTCTATATATATGGAACTTTGTCTCGAACTACCGACTCTTCAACCTTTTGGCTCCCTGCAGAAAAAACTGAAGATGAGTCGCGGATTATCCGGCCGGCTCACCGTCATCTGCCTCTCTATTCTCTTCTTTATCTCGTCGACGAACTCTTTCTATCTCCCCGGCGTTGCTCCTCGCGATTTTCAAACTGTACACTCAAAACTTCATCTATCATTTACTCTTTTTTTTGTTTGTTTTCTAGTTGGTTGATTGGATCATTTGGATCAAAATACTAATATGGTTAATCGTTTCTTTAGTAATTTAAGGTTATTTCAATTCTGGGTCTTCAGTAATTTCTGAAATTTCTCAATTTACAGAGTTTCTCTGACTGATTAATGATTGGATCTATGGTTTTATGAAGTGGGTTTCAGTTACCTGTTTGATCTGGTGTTTTGTTTAGTTTCTGTAAAATTGTTTGACTTGCTTGATGAGTGTGATCGTTTTTCGCTCTTTGTTGATAGACTGATTCTAACTTAGTCAACTGAGGTAAAATCAGTGGAGAAATTATATTATTTTGTTTGTGTTCCTAAAAGAATGGTGGGGTTTGGAATTGGAGGATCAAATGATTGGTTAATTCCCGAATAGTAACAGTACCAAACAAATTGGGATAGTGGGAGTATGCGTCAAAGCTCGAAAGCCTTTTTATTAAAGAGAATGAAATCGTGAAGATCTTCTTCTTATTTAATTGTTTACTCCAAGTGTTGTTTTTCCAGTTTAGCTTGTATTACTTGAAGTTACCGGATATTTGTTGGGTTAAGCAAAATGTATTGGACTATGGGCTCGTTAGTCGTTACAACTTCCTGAGTTGTATCTTTCCATTTAAGACTTTGGACTAGTTGCTGGATGGAATCTGTTAGGAAAGAGAACAGTTGAAAAAATCTGTGTTTTGAGTGTTATGTTATATATGCTTATATCTGTTGCTTTTGATTGCTTCCCATTTATAAAAAAAGATTGTATTCCCTAGCAATTCCATGCATCCCACTGATTCCTTGTAGTGTAATTGACTCTAACGAAGCTTCCTTTTTCCATGTCCCTCTTTTTCTCTAACAGGGTGATCCACTTGATGTTAAAGTGAACAAGCTGTCATCTACTAAGACACAACTTCCCTATGACTATTACTACTTGAAGTTCTGCAAACCTACTAAAGTTTTGAATAGTGCGGAGAATTTGGGGGAGGTTCTTCGAGGAGACCGCATAGAGAATTCAGTTTATTCTGTAAGGATATATGCTCTTGTAGTCTGATGGTTATATGTAATGTTGCACTAGCTGAGTGTATCTTCTATTTATTCATCTGTTCACAGTTCCATATGAGACAAGATCAGTCATGCCAAGTGTTGTGTCGGCAAAAACTTGATGCTGAATCTGCAAAGAATTTCAAGGAAAAGATTGATGATGAATACAAAGTTAACATGTAAGACTAATGTCTTTTCAGCATTGTTCTCTTTATATTTTGTTCATTCCTGCTATGCATGGTAGTTCTGTTCATGTTTTTGCGTGAATATGAAAATTCAATATTCAATCACATGGTGTTGCAGGATTTTGGATAATCTTCCTGTTGCTGTTCCTAGACAAAGGCAGGATGGAAGTCAGTCAACTACATATGAACATGGTTTCCGTGTTGGGTTCAAGGGGAAATATGCTGGGGTTAGTGCTGTTTCTGACTTGTCAGATACTGATATCTTAATCCTTTCGGAATAATATAAATGTTTATGCATTTTACTTTCTTCTGCCAGAGCAAAGATGAGAGATATTTTATAAACAACCACTTAAGCTTTCTAGTCAAGTACCACAAGGATCCTGAAACTGATACTGCTCGTATTGTTGGGTTTGAAGTCATTCCAAACAGGTTTAGATGCTTAACACCTATAGATTGTGTTTTTGTTTGAATTCTTCTCACCCCAGGGGGTGGGGAACTGTAGATTTAGGCTATCTGTTCTCTTCTGATTATTTTTTCAACAGCATTAATCATGAATACAAGGATTGGAATGACAAGAACCCCCAAGTGTCAACGTGCAATGAGAATACAAAAAAATTGATACTAGGTAGTGCTTCTCCCCAGGAAGTGGATACAGATAAGGAGGTTGTATTCACATATGATGTTGCTTTCAAGGTATTCACTTATTGAATCCTTATCCTTCCTGCTTTAGGCTTAAAGCTATTCGTCATCTATTGTGGTATCTTACTCGCTATTATCTATTTGTCTCCAGGAAAGCGATGTGAAGTGGGCTTCTCGTTGGGATTTATACCTTCTCATGAATGATGATCAGATTCATTGGTTTTCGATCATAAATTCTCTTATGATCGTTCTCTTCCTGTCTGGTATGGTTGCCATGATCATGATGAGAACTTTGTATAGAGATATTGCGAACTATAATCAATTGGAAACACAAGATGAAGCTCAAGAAGAAACAGGATGGAAGCTTGTTCATGGAGATGTTTTCCGTCCTCCAATCAATTCTGGATTACTGTGTGTTTATGTCGGTACTGGTGTACAAATACTTGCAATGACACTAGTCACAATGATCTTTGCTCTGCTAGGTTTCTTGTCACCTTCCAACCGCGGTGGACTAATGACTGCCATGGTTCTGTTATGGGTTTTCATGGGCTTGTTGGCTGGGTATACTTCTGCACGTCTATACAAGATGTTCAAGGGAACAGAGTGGAAAAGGATTACCTTGAAAACTGCTTTCATGTTCCCTGGTATACTTTTTGCTATCTTCTTTGTATTGAATGCTCTCATCTGGGAAGAGCGGTCTTCTGGAGCAGTGCCATTTGGAACCATGTTTGCTCTTGTGTGCTTATGGTTTGGAATCTCGGTCCCCTTAGTGTTTGTTGGAAGCTACCTTGGATATAAAAAGCCAGCCATTGAAGACCCTGTTAAGACAAACAAAATCCCTAGGCAAATACCAGAGCAGGCATGGTACATGACACTGTCTTTTTCTGTACTTATTGGGGGTATTCTCCCATTTGGAGCTGTTTTCATTGAACTCTTCTTCATCCTGACCTCTATATGGCTGAACCAGTACTACTACATCTTTGGCTTCCTTTTCATTGTTTTCCTGATCTTGATAATCACATGTGCGGAGATATCCGTTGTTCTCTGTTACTTCCAGTTGTGCAGTGAAGATTATCATTGGTGGTGGAGAGCTTATCTGACTGCTGGATCCTCTGCTTTATACCTGTTTCTCTACTCTGTCTTCTACTTCTTCACCAAGTTGGAAATCACAAAGTTGGTTTCAGGAATCCTGTATTTCGGCTATATGTTGATTGCATCATATGCCTTCTTTGTTGTAACGGGGACAATTGGATTCTATGCTTCCTTCTGGTTTGTTAGGAAAATCTACTCATCTGTGAAGATTGACTGATCAAAAGGGAGCCTCGATTATCATAGTGAAAATGATCTAGGTTGTGCCAAGACTCAGTAAAAGGTAGAATTGCTTCTTGCTTCATCAGACAAGAACCAAAGAGAAGTAGCTCCCAGGCTACCGGTGACCAACCAGTTTCCTGGTACTAGCATAGGCTTAGTTGTATCTTGTCGTCATACTTCTCCTTAAACAGTTTCCCTGCAATCTTGATTGTACTTTCTAGCTATACAATTCTGTGGAACTTGATAAAATTTTGATCTTATTGAAATCTTATGATGTTGAATCTCGTACTAATTTGGAATATTTGGCTTAATTGCTTGTAGCCTTATCAATATAGAAGTCTCTTTATATATGAGCAGGTGGAATATATACCAAGAACTTCTACGAGAGATCAATAAACAAATTTGAGGTTAAGCATTGTGGAGTAATTATTTGTTATATATGAATTCTGTAATATTGGAAATATTTGGCAACTTTCTTTCTTTTTCTTCCCCTTTGCTTTTCATTCTTGAAATCTGTAGTAGACAGCAGTCTGCCCAAAATTGATGTCTGTAGAATAAATGCCAGAAATTTGGGATAGGAACCCAAAGATTTTCAAACGTATGGGCAGGGTTGTTGACTCATAATGGCTAGGTGAGCAACAAAAAGGTCTAAGCAAGATGAGTGAATGTTGGGCTCCTAAAGTCCTACATATTCACAAGATGAGTGTTGTGAAGATGTAAATGCTAAGATGGATTTACAGTCATACCAAACTAGAAATGACCATATTCGCTAGTGTGTGCAAGTAGCACACGTTGAGGAGAGGGTGCAAGTAGCACACATCGAGGATACAATAAAAGGTCTACAAATTCTGTGATGACCTATAGATGCACCTATGCGTAGGTGTGAAACTATGATAAGTGAAAATGTTAAAAAGGGGACAGCCCTGTCATTTTTACGAGGAAAGGGGGGAAGGGAAAAAGAGAAGATTGTCTGTCACCACTTTGTCATCAGCAAACTATAGATGTTTGGCTGCCGTCCAACTGCCAGAGAGCTCGATGTTATTGCAGTGTCACAAGAACATTTCTATAAAGTACAAAGCAATGCATGATTGCATCTAATGTAGATATTACAATGTTGAAATTCCTCAAAGACAGAAGGCTTTTTAGATGCTACCACTAAAAGTATCTGCACACAGCACATGGCCTCCCTCATCAAGATTCATGTAGATGTGCACTTCAACCAAGGCGAACACCAATGTTATAAGTAGTACAGTAACTTACATAATATACAGAATCTTTCCCCCAGTTTCTTTTCCAATTGATGTGAGCTTTTACACAAAGGGGTGTGTTGCATATCTGTACAGCTTCACCCGCGGTGAAGCCAAAGAATGATTGTGGTGATTCTTGGATTAGAAAAAGAATACTTAAAATATTGCTAGTGTATATAACAGTAACTAGCTAAAACCTTCCTTGTTTGCTTGTCCTCAGTGTCATCAACTGCAGAGAGCTTCAACTGAGAGTTTCTTCATAACACCTGGACATGGATCACCACCAAAAAATTCTGGTGTCACAGGTACTGAACACGACTCTTGCCCAATGCAATACTGCGAAAAATGGAAAACAAAAGAAAAAATGCAATTAGTTCAATCAGAGTAAGAAAAACATCCTTCAATAGGTGCTGTTTATATTAATCAGAGGAAACAGGTCAGAGTGATTCTTAACAGAACTTGGTGTGATTAGGTCCAAGAGTATAATGCAATAGAACGCCATTTTCGAAGGAGTATAAAAGAAACTGGCATATACACCAAGTTTAGTACCTTTTCAAAGGCATCGTATGAGTGGGCATGACAGCTTCCTTCACTGAAGCTTCCACAGACCCCCACTGGTGTTCCAAAGCTTGCAAATTTGATTGAAGTGATCTTTTGACCAGGAGCACAACGGAGGTGCGCTTTAGGCCTGAGTGGCCTGTCAACTTCCCCAGATGCTTGCATCTTATAATTCACCAACTGTGGTTGCCATTCATTTATATCTGCACAGACACTTGCTAATTCTCTCTTGACCAAAGAGATTGCGTTGGGATCTCCTCCCCATTCCTCAAATACAACTAACAAGTTTCCAGTAGGATGCAGCCAAGAACGTGGCACGTGATACCTAAATCATGATTCTCAGTTAATAGTAGCTTCTTGTAACATCAGAGGAAAATTCCGCAAGGTTTGTCATTACTTACCATCTCTGTGAGGCCTCTCCGCAGTTACTTAAGCACTTGTTCTCATTAAAGTAGCCTGCATAGTTACAGGCACTACAAGTACCAGATGATTTATATCCAGGCCAGTAACGTCCAAGGCTTTGTCCATTTATCCACATTTGACCTTTGCCCATGGTATTCATATCTAAAGCCAAAGGCTCATTTCCAGCTGGAGCATTGAAAGTGGTCTGGAAACACACCAAAATGATTTAATGCTTGATATGAAAATCATTATGGTAAAGTAGATCACTTCACCATACAGCTTACTCTAATGCACACAACTTAAGATAACTAAATATTCATTAGTTATGCACCTTGAACCATGTGAGAGGCTGTCTTTGAGTCACCAAAGAGCCCTCAACCCACTCAACAGATGAGCTGCCACTGAGCGAATGAAGATTCAAGGCTTCTCCTTTTAGACCAACCTGGTCAAGAAAGTTAAAACGTAAAATGAACTGGTAGTCAAAGCAACCAAATTTTCTGTCGAACATTTTAAAAAACAAACCTTGTAAGACCATTTCTGCCATGCTAAATCTCTTTTCCCCTCGTTAAGACCACTGAGTGAAACTGGCCCAAGCACACCAGTATTCCATGTCTCAAAATGTGGGCCAATATTCTGAGCTCAAGCACAAGTAAAAACCAAACCAAGTAAATATGTGTATTCATAGTACCAAAGTATGACTGAAAATAAGTTCTATGCGTGTGGAAATACATCTATGGACGACAATAGAGAAAGAGGGGGAAAGTGGGAGAGGACAAACCGGAAGACCAACAGCAATGCTTAGCAGAGAAATCTTGTTTACACCAGCTCTTAGATTTACTGCTTTATTGAAAGTAATTTTCTGGCTTTTTAAACTTCCATATACAGTTCCTGCAGAAAAAAAAATAATTAACCGATCAAGACATTTATTATCACATAAATTAACTAGTTGCTTGGGGGTTCCTGATGACACCAAATGGTTCTCACCATTCGGAATATAGAAAAATTTCATTGCAAACAGATTTTTTTGCAATTGACATAAACTAAACAGACATGTAATAGTGTTTCATCTTTTTTCGTATTTCCTTAAAAGATATTGTTTAAAGGTTCCATGCAGAAATAAAGATGAAAATGTAAAAACAATAGATCATGTGATTCACCTTCTAATTGACCATTCACGAAAACATGCAAAGCAGGGCCAGCTGAAGAGACTCTAAACCATGGCCATTGTCCGCTTCTCAAGAACCCTTCGCTTGGATCAATCTTGACACTGAAGATAGACATAAATGATCATGAACTTGTGTGAAAGCTAAAGTAATTGAATTGTTATTAATTTTCCTACTTTTGACGTGCGAAGCAGCAATCAGAAGTTACACAAGCACTTACTCGGTCATATACCACAAATAATCAGACACATCTCTTGTGGTATTTATCTGCTCCAGTAACCCAACAACCGTGAAAGTACTGTCTTCATAAGATGATGGCTCGTCATTGTATGACTGCCAAGAAAATCCTTTATCTGCTGGAGTCATCTTCATCAGAGCACTTTGAGCACCAACCTTCACATGGAATTAAGAGAGTCGTCAGTTGTAGTATGCGAATGAGGTAAGGCATTCTCTATTTCGTATGTCATTAATGTTTATTTAGACTTCAGTATGCAATTTCATTGTTATGACTTATGCATTAAACAGCACAAATGCTTAATGGAGATAGTCTAGTTCTCACCCTTGCAGTATTATAAACGGTGTTCTTGCAGTCAGGTAGAATGCTGATAGACCAAGGTGGCAAGTTATAATGCCTGTTCCCAAAGGTCACTGTAGCAAAAGAATGTTGGTTGTAGTTTGCAAGGAATGCAGCACACACCCCAGACTTTGACGAAAACACATGAGCCTGTGAAAGAAAGTGCAGATAATTTCACTTCAGATTTAGTCATATATGTTGACTATTCAGGAATTGCAACAAATCTTACTTCTTGAAAGTTTCCAAGGGATGTCACAGTTGGATCGCCAGATACTAAAGCTGGTTCACAAAGCTTTATTGCTCTATGCAGATCTTTCAGATGTCCCCACTTAGGTTGCCGTAATAATCCTAAAGATCAATAGGATAAAAACTTCATATTAGCTAAATAATATATCTCTTCTTCAGCTTCTTATTTTTTTGCTCCTTTTTGTCTTATTTCCAAGTGGTAAATCATGGAATTCAGAAGTTATATTTGTGCATTATTACCAACTTGAAAATGCGATATCATATTTGTTGCAGAACTAGACTCATCAAAGCAATCACATTAGATGCCCAGATGGTATAATTAATATAAGCTAAGACATCAAAAGATGATGAAATTTCAAGCATTGGGAAACCAGGAAGCTTTCCAAAGAAGCAGTAAATACTTTCTTCACCAGCTTTTGCTTCAAATGTAGCTGGCATGACTTACTACACCATCATATATCTCTTGGTTGGCTATTCTATTAGATTAATAACAGGTTACCTCAAAGTATTCAGTCTCAACTACAACAGGGGAAATTGTTACTCTATTCAAACACATTAACACACTTAGTCGAAGAGTCCACTTTTCCATGGTTGTGAAATGATAGGGATGATCGTCATAGAAAGCAGCATAATCAAAATGTTGGCAAAAAAGAAAAGGAAATGACCAAACAAACAAAAAAAGAGTTGACTTAGATACAACAACAACAACAACAACATACTTACTGTGATCTCACAAGTGGGGTCTGGGGAGGGTAGAGTATACCTGACCTTACCTCTACCTTGGGAGGTAGAGAGGTTGTTTCCGGTAGACCCTCAGCTCAAGTAAAAACATTTCAAAGCAGTTCCATCGAAAACAATTCAAATATAAGCAATTTACAATCATATAACATAGGATTTGATGCTTATCATCCTTGCATGACTATATTTAGTCCCAAAGTCAAATTTAAAGGAGAAGTGCATACCAAATTCATCAAGTGGTGCATCATAATCATAACTAGTAGCAATAAATGGGCCACCAGCAGTCCTACCAAAGTTTGTTCCTCCATGATACTGAGCCCATAAAAAAAAGAAACATCATAAAACAATGTTCTTTGATTCAGAAGCTATAATAGCTCTTGAAAATTAAAAATCACTCTATATACCATGTAGTAATTGATGAATGAGCCCCCTTTCTGTATGAATTTTGCAACCCCAAACGCCAAGTCCTCAACAGGACGATAAGGAATTGGACCTCCAAATTCAGTGAACCTGAGAAAATTATTAAATAAGAAAATTATTCCACCATGTACTGTTACTTATGTAAAATAAGAAACAGACCATTCATTTCTTCTAAAAGATGTATTTGCAAATTTACCAGGCAGTCCAGGCTTCAGTCCATATCTTGGGTTTATAAGCCTTATTTGGTGAGAAGTAGTCACAGTAGAAACCATTGCAAGTGTTGATCTAAACAAGGTAAAGAGATACATTGGAGTAAGATGATAAAGGAAGAAATATTAGAAATAGTACTAATTACTTAACAAAAAGAATGACACTGTTAAAATTTGGAAGATCAAACAAATTTTCTTTGACCATGATCTTTTCAAGAATTTTCATTTTTTTTTTTATTTAGTGATTTAGAGTACTTTCTTATGAACTTCCTAAAATAAATATATTTATTTTGAAAAAAAAAATAGATTTAAATATCCAAATTCAGATTAAAAAAATTACATGCATTTGCTCTGCCTCAACTTTGTTCATTCATTGTAATCTACTGCCTCCATAATTTCAATATTTTTTGTCTTACTTTACTCTTTTTAGTCCGTTTCAAAAGAATGTCTCTTTTCTTTTATTTGGCAATTATTTAATTCTAACATTCCACATGACATGTTTAAAACCAGACAAACAAATTAAACCGGGGAGTAATTAAATGCAGAACAAAAGTTGTCTTTACTGTAAAAATTAGAAAACAAATTGGTAACAGAATTTACTCCCCAAGTATTTTTACAATGTAAATAAAATGGAAATCTGAGCGAAGAGGTGTGTGCTCATATTATATTAGAAGACAAACTAACATGTTCTCAAGTCGGTGATTCAAATAGTGACAAAATTCATTGAAATTTGATGAAACGACAAGAGAACAGACATGATTTTGTGAACAAAAAAAACACCCCATGTGCAGGAATTAATGTATTCACTCAGGGTGTGTTTGGTATGAAGGAAAACATTTTCTGGAAAAAGTTTTTCAATTTTCTCATGTTTGGTTGGGCTAAATGTTTTGGAAAATGTTTTCCAAATCAACTCATTTTCCTCAAATTTAAGGAAAATGACTTCCCTTCTAAACTTAAGGAAAACATTTTCCAAAACTCTCTTCCAACTTCAAATTACAATTATTTTTTATTGAAAAATCAATTTATTCCTCAAACCACCCCCCAACCAACCCCTCCCCAAAAAAATAAAAAATTTAAAGTTTGTTTTTAAATTCAATTTTTTTACCCCGACCTCATCCCTACCCCCACCCCCTCCCAAAAAAATATTAAAAATTATTTTAAAAAATTATTTTCAATTTCAAAATTTCATTTTTCCACCCCTACCCTCGACCCCACCCACCCACCCCCTACCAGCCGCCCCACCCCCAAAAAAAATAAAAAATTTCAAGTTTGTTTTTAAAAAATATTTTCAATTTCAAAATTTCATTTTTTCACCCCTACCCTCAATCCCCACCCACCCACCCCCTACCAGCCCCCCCCCCCACCCCCACCCCCACCCCCAAAAAAAATAAAAAATTTCAAGTTTATTTTTAAAAAATATTTTCAATTTCAAAATTTCATTTTTTCACCCCTACCCTCGATCCCCACCCACCCACCCCCTACCAGCCCCCCCCCCCACCCCCACCCCCAAAAAAAAATAAAAAATTTCAAGTTTGTTTTTAAAAAATATTTTCAATTTCAAAATTTCATTTTTTCACTCCTACCCTCAACCCCCACTCACCCACCCCCTACCAGCCCCCCCCCCTCCACCCCCACCCCCAAAAAAAAATAAAAAATTTCAAGTTTGTTTTTAAAAAATATTTTCAATTTCAAAATTTCATTTTTTCACTCCTACCCTCGACCCCCACCCACCCACCCCCTACCAGCCCCCCCCGCCACCCCCACCCCCAAAAAAAAATTTAAATTTCAAGTTTGTTTTTAAAAAATATTTTCAATTTCAAAATTTCATTTTTTCACCCCTACACTCGACCCCCCCCCTTCACCCACCCCCTACCACCCCCCCACCCCCCAAAAAAAAAAATTAAGTTTGTTTTTAAAAACTATTTTCAATTTCAAAAATTATTTTCTACTCTAATAAAAATAAAAGATATTTCTCAAAAATATTTTTCATTTCATAAATCAAACACTAAATATCTTTTTCGGAAAATATTTTCTACTCACCAACCAAACATGAGAAAATAAGTCAAAAATCAACTTGTTTTCCTGGAAAACATTTTCTAGGAAAACATTTTCCATGGAAAACATTTTCCTTCATACCAAACACACCCTCAATTTTTGATGTTGAATTTTTTTTATGGAAGATTTGAAAAAAGACAACAAGAAAGAGCAAAATAAATGAGTTGGTGGTGAAGGGGCAAAACTTACAACAAGATCTGGAGCATCATCTTGCTTGCACATGACCCAAGGTACACCAGTACCAAGATCCAAAGCCATTTTTGCTGCCCAGTCTGAGTAAGATTTACCTGGTTCACCCAGTCTCTTCTCAATTGGCCCATATTCATTCTCAATCTGTCAAATAAGTTATCAAGATAGAAACTTTCAGCAATTTACCTCACATTTTAAGCTTAGGGGACAAAAAAACATAGTTTTTGTCCTACAAACTGTAATAGAATTAGGAAAAATTGGAAACATTTAAGACACCTGGGATAGTATTATAGGGCCACCCTGTGATTCGTACAGCCGTTCCACTTTCATCATATTAACAATCTTGGTAGTGAACTTTTGCATTGCAGACTTCATCAGCAAGAAAAGTATAACAAGCAAAATTAGAAGAAAAAAAATGACAGTTAAAGTAATACCAGTTTAGAAGTAATGCCATAAAGATTCTTTCTTTTTCTTCTTTGTTTGTTATCTAACCTTGAAAGGTTCATTATCTGTTCTGAAACTGATGCCTGGAACATACTTCAACCAAACAGGAAAACCCCTAAAATTGAAACAGGTAAAACAAAGCAAGAATTTAACTTCATTCCAAATTGAGTCTCACATTTTTAGCAGATAGGATAATAAGTTTGAGCCATTACCCAAAATTCCATTCAGCACAAGCATAAGGTCCAACCCTGAGATGCACATAAAGACCTGCTTGATGCACTATCTTAATGAACTTCACTAGATCATACCTCTCTTCAAAGTAATACTGTAAAAGAAAATCATAAGCAATTGAATATCAGTAAATCATGAAAATTATCACTAAAGGTCTCAATTTTTCACTCACAATTAAAATATCAGTAAATTTATGAAAATTATAACCAAAGGTCTCAACTTTAACTCCCAACAACAACAACAAGAACATAGCCAGTGAAATTCCACAAGTGGGGTCTAGGAAGGAGGTAGAGATATTGTTCACCCTTGTCTCAACTTTTACTTACATATATTGAACTTCAGTAAATTTTGTGAAAATTATGAGCAAAGGTCTAAGCTTTTACTCACTTTGCCTTGTTCAGGTTCATGCCCATTCCAGAAAACATAGGTCTGAATCACATCCACCCCTCCTTCTTTCGCCTTCTGAATAAGATCCGGCCACATCTATGCAACACCAAAAACAAAAAATCAAGAAAACAACCTTAGAAGACAACTCATTTTTCCTCAAAGAACAGAACTTTAATGTTCAGACAACCAACATTGAAGTACATTTCACAATAACATACCTCAGGAGTGCTTCTTGGGTAGTGAATAGATCCAGAAATAAGAATTCTCCTTTGACCATTCACAATGATAGCATTACGGTCATATGACACAGAACACATTCCAGAAAAAACCCATGAACCCAATAATGCTAACAGCATCAACAACACATTCAACCTTACTAGCCTTGAAACCATTTTCTTTAGAATCAAGAACTCAGCTCCAAGTCTCAAGATTGTACCTTTACAAGATAAAAAAGAAAAAAGAAGGGATTTTTATCCCCCTCCCTCCCACCCACCTTATCCCTTCTCTTTAATTCCCTGTTTGCTACTTTATTCTTCAACTTAGCAAATGTGAAGACAGATAGAAAAACATTAAGGAGCGGGAAGGGAAAACAGCTGTGTTTTTAACCTGAAAATTTTGTTTTCTCTTTTACAAATTCCGTTACTTTATTGTTGGACAGAAATGAGGTGCTCAACTCAGGACTTTTGCGGAAAAAAATGGTGCTTTTGCAGCTGCTTTTAAACACCTTAATTACTGTACTATTTTTAAAAAGATTTTATTTTTCTATATTTGAGTTCGATTAAGTTTGAATCACGTACTACATAATCCATTTTTTTAATAGGATTTCTTTCCTAACCAGGCTCGAACTCGTCTGATTAAGTGTTTTTCCAAAGATGGTGTAACAGAAATATTAAAATTGATTGGCATTGTGTCTAGGAGTTTTTACATATTAGCTAATTTAAAATTAAAATTAATAGTTTAATTTTAAAAATCTAAGCAACTGAACGATTAGGTATTAATGTCAAAGTGGTACATGAATTATGGGTCCCATTTTTTGGCGTTTCCTACGCTTTTCATAAAGTTCATCCAACTGCAAAAATTAATTATAGATCTGAATTCTGATGTAAATGGAAAACAGAAAATCATAGAGTATTACTTTAATTAATCAACTGAAAGTTTCCTCTGCTTACAATTCTGGCAAATACTAATAAGTAAACGGGATTTGTTTTTTAATCTAAAAAAATGTATCTTAGTCATTCTTGAAAAAAAAAAATTGATATTTAGTTGGTAAGTGACAAGTGTTTCTTGAATAAATTTTATTAGATTGATAATAACATTAGCAGATTTGATAGAGCCTTACACACTTTGAATAGCAAAAGGGAGCCCAACACTAGTCGTATGAGTGAAATGATTCAATTGTTATTTTGCGATTCTAGAAAAACTTAAACAAGGAGCACTAGAGATTCTAAATTTAAATAATGTTAAATTGGAAGAGATTGCTTAAGAGAAGTGTTTAGGTAACAAAGTCAAGAAGGATGTAGTCAAGAAAAGAAATGTGTTTTTTTAGTACTAAAAATTTATAAGAATATACTACGTCAAATGTTTAGTAAATGAATTTTTTATTTGTTTTTGTGTTCAATAAGTAAGCACAATTTTTTATCATAAAATCATTTATATATAATTTTAACAAACACGGGGAGGGGATAGGGGTGGTGCAGTGGTGGGGATGAAGGTTACGAGATAGGGTGAATATAAAGTAGTATGTTGAAGATTGAAAAGAGCACAATCAACGTGAAATATTATTTATGGAAATTTGTTTTCGTATTTTCGTGAGAAAATGACTTTAACCATAAGTATTTTCTCTTTTTTCGAATATGCCTTAATCCAATCAAAAAATTTAATTTGAAATATCAAACTAACAAGGATAATATTGCACGGTATTTCAAGCAAATGTACAAAGATTCTCAACTGTTCCTTGCCTTGTAGTGTTATTGATCACATTCTCAGACGCTTAAAACGCAAGTCCAATTGTCTCCATACAAATGCTCCCATTTAATTGGACCGTGTGTTTCACGTCCTTGAAAAAGCGTATGATTAAATCCTCCTAGAAAATGACGATGTAATTTTGTAATTGGCCCGTCGTGTGCATGGTTTGGCTAAAAAAGAAAAACTAAGTAATACAAATAAATAAATTATTAACTAAATAAATAGTCTAATAAAATAAGGTGGCGTGTTGTTTCGATTTTTATTTTTTAAATGAAAATGAATCTTTTCTAAAAAATTTTCTTAAAGAGATTCAAATATTTTGACAAAGTCTGAAAATTGTGTTTAGAAACTTCCAACTAATACTTAATTTTGTAAAAATATTGAAACGCTCACCTATAAATTATAGTCCTTAATTAGCAACAATCATACTTGGAGAAAGTTTTATGTTAAATTAAATAATTCCCCCATTTTTCAGGTTAATGGTTCCCCTTTCACTTATACAACCTCCTTGTTTAAACAAAAAAAATCTCAAAATAATTATTCCCTTAGAAATTTATCATTCATTTCATTTTTTTTAATCAATTTTAAAATGAATAATTTTTTTCTTTTTTAATAACTTTAAAATTTCAAATTTACACCTAACATGTTATAATCACAAGATTAAATAACATTTGATATATTTCACATATTTTTAATTTAAGATCACATGATTCCAAAGTCTGTTTTACTTTCTAAAATTTCTTGTAACTCAAAACCAAACAAAAAAATCGAAACGGAGGGAGTAACTATTTTCAAGAATAACTTATATTAAAGAAATATTACTTTTTATAAACATTTATAAATAGAGATAGCTTATTAGTTTCTATATCCTTATTTATTTTCTTTTTAATGAATATGAAATGAACTAAAATAACACTTCTTTTAAAACGAAGGCGGAAGCAATAATTTCATGTCAGCTTGTTATGGGGGAAGTACGTGCATGATTTATGGAATTATGAACCTCCTAATATGGTAACACCAGCTTGTCGTGGAATTGTACCGTCATAATTATATATATAAAAAATATGTTTAATGTAGTACATTAGTTATCCTTTTTTAATTAAAACACATCAATTAATTAATCTAGTATTATCCCATTTGAATTCAAACACAACCAGATTAGCTTGTGATGCATTATTTTCTAAAAGTTCAATTAAATTTCTTTTTTTTTCTTTTTAATATATATCTCACTGCAATACAGAAGAGGATTTTTTTTTTTCACTTGATCAAGTTGAGACTAATTAAAACTGAATTAATAATAATAAAACTATTGTTAATATTGTAGTATCTGTTATTGATCGGATCATGAGAATTAAAAATACTTTCATGTAGCTTCGATCGAGTACAAGTCAACTTATTAATTAATTGATCCGAAAAACGTTATTGTAATTTTTCAATTTAGAATATGTTTAGTACGGAGAATTCAAAATTTTCTTGGTTGGTTAAATAGCTTTGAGAAAAAAAAAATTTAGAAAAATAAAAATGAAAAAAATGAATTTCCTGTTGATCAAAATATTTTTAAAAATAAGTTTTACCAGCAAAATTTTAAATTATCTCCTGCGCACCTACTCACCGTAACCCAATCCTTGATTACCCCACCATGTATCAGAATTATGAGGAGATATTAAGAGCAACCCAACGTGTACTTAGGTGATTGTTCGTACATGTCTGAAAATTTAGAATATGATTTTAATTTAGTGTACTTTTACCTGACTGTTTTTCGTTTCAGAATAAATGCTATTTCTATCTATTTATTTTATTTTAAAGTAAATGATGTTTTACACAATTAAGAAAAGTTAAAAATATTGTTCTTTAAAAATTATTCTTATTTTAATACATGAAGTTTTACATCATTAAAATCATGTATTTCTTATAGAGTGTGTGCAAATTTAAAACACCATTTATTTTGACGTGAATAGGGTAGTCTTTTGCATATATTTCAATAATTAAGTACTCCATGAACTTTATATGAAAATTTTAAGAAGATCAACGTTTAATTTCCATTAAAAAATGTAAATTTAGTGTACTAATTGAGAGATGGAATCAGCCATTGTGGTCCTCTCATTAAACTAAGGGACTTGGCAGCTTTTATGGAGAAAAACGAACAACTATTGCATGCCCACCAGCTTTTTCTAGCCTTTGACTTGTTAACACTGTTTTTTTCAATGGATGGCATAGTAAATCCAGGAGAAAATTGTTCAAAATTTTGTTCATAGTTTAAATACAAGAAATAGGTCTTTGAAAATATGTATTTTATGTTACACCTTCTAAATATAAAAAGATAATAAATTAGTCGAAGTTAAATATAGGCCAAACACATACACAACCCCTCAAACTTGCCCTCATTTTTCATTTTGGCACTCCAACTTAGTCTTGTTCCATTTTAACCCTTAAACTCCATTTTTTCTGTACCATTTAAACACTAATACTAATTTTTATGATTTTTTATTTATTTATGTTCTTCAATTGCAATTTTTTATTTTAAAAAAATAGACGTGCGTCTGTTAATTTTCGTAAAAAAAATTAAACATTGAATTAAATTTTTCAAACAATAATATTATTTTTTGAGATTTCTCTATATTTTTGCATGAAAGAAATTGACGAAAGTTCTTCGATTTTCTTTCTTAAACATTCAATTAAATTATTTAACACTACTTATTTATTATCATCTAGGCTATCTAAATTTAACGCAAATACTCACGTTTTATTTTTAATATAAATCAATACGAATAAAAAAACTCATATTCAATACGAGTAAAAAAGACTCTTGTTCATTTCTAATAACACTACTAAAAATGTTAAAACTCAACTGACTTTAATTTGTTAGATTGTCGGTGATTTTTAAGAAAGAAAACCAACACAATTTCGTCGGTTATTTTTCACATAAAAATACATAAAACTCTTAAAAAGAAATTATTTTTTAAAAAGAATTATTTTTTGTTAATTTTTATTTTTTTAACTAAAATTAACTGACACATGTCGATTTAAAATAAGAAGTTGCAATTGAAGAATATATATAAAAATAAAGAAATCATAAAAATAGTATTTCGTGTTAAAATGGTACTAAAAAATAGAGTCTAAGGGTTAAAATGGAACAACGCTAAGTTGGAGTGCCAAAATGAATAATGAGGACAAGTTAGAGGGGTTGTATATGTGTTTGGCCTTAATTAAACTATGATTATTGATTTATCATACCGTAAAATATTGAAGTTGAACTTTAAAATATCAAACTATATCAATTTAAATTTGTATGATAGTGGTATAGTGTTTTAAAAACCGAATACCAAAATTAAGATATCAAAACTTTTAAATACCATACCGTAACATATCATGCCCACCCAACAACCAATTGAGTGAATTGATCCCTATTAGATCCAGTGAAAAACCACACTAGCTAACTAAAAAATAACAGATTCCTTATATTAGAAAGTTTAATGGTCAAAACTTCACTTTTTTTAAAGGGATTAGTAACTCAACTATTTATTATTATTTTTATCTATTTTAAATTATCACTTTTTGTAATTAAAATATACATCAATATTGAGTTGGCCATATATTTATTCAGATCAACTTACCATTGAGATCATGTGCTATATAGTATAAAATGATTGATAGTTTATAAGAAACTCGCAAGAATGTGATAATTTAATTGTGTTTTGAAAAAGTTTTAAATAGTTCTTGGAATCTATTTTTGAGAAAAATAAAATTCGCCCTCTTAATTAGTTTTCCAAAAATTTATCTTGTGCGCACCCAAAGGATAAAGGTTGCGGGTTTCCCTTGTCATAAAAAATAAAATAAAATAGTTTTCCCAAAAAGTAAACTCCAATACATATTTAACATACTTTGATTATTTTAACAGGAATTATAAAACAGGAACAATTATTAAAAAAGGATCAGGAATTCCTGTCAAATAGGGGATATTATACTAATAGCACTGAAAACTGCACCAAATATAAATTAAAAATAGCAAAACTTATACACTTACTAATAAATCCAATAGACACAGGAAATAAACCGAAATAATAATTATAATAAAATATACAAGAACTCGAATTTGTAGGACATTCAAATAATTTAGGCTTAGCTAAAAACAACTGGAAACAAAATCACATGTTTGTTTAATTACATTTGATTGATTACTTGATATAATATAAAGTTAATACAAATCCCACCTAGAAACCCAAAAGAAAGAAAAAACTAGCCCAAAAAGATTAATAAGGCTAATTTGTCTCCATTTTTTCTTATTTTATAAATAAAATATACACATAAGGTCTGAAATAAGGTATAAATGTCAAAGCCATAGACAAAATACTAACATTATTACCCCCAATCCATCCGCTAATCACTATATATATATAATTATTATTTTTCTTATAACAAATTAATTATGTAAAGTTTGAATTATGCATAAAAGTTCCAATTATCTTTTTTCCTCAAGGAAAATGAAGGTATCTTTTAATGTTTTGAACAAAACTATTAACTTCGTGTGAATTGATATGAGATATCGTAGATTTACGATTTTTACCTATCTAACTACTACATTATACTCGAACTGTATATATTTATACACACAAAATTATAACAAGTATGCTACAAAATCTTAGTGAGTGCAATGATACTTAATTCACACAATTTTCTTTGTATCTTCTTGGCAAAAACCCCACATGGAATACTAATTAAAAAATAATCATTAGATCTAGATTGAACTTAATCAAGTATTTGTTATTCTTCAAAAATAAAATATATAAAATTTATAGATGATTTAATTTGTTGTGTAATTGATTGGTGCATTTGGATTGGGTCAAATAATTCAACAAAGAGGTGATGCAACGTTGGCCACATGTGCTTGCCATTAAACATTTAATTGAATAAAAGCGCCGGCGCTCTTGTTGAACTGTTCCTTTCATGCTTAAATGTTTTAACAATATAAATTATGAAAATAGTAATATAATCACTTGTCTTTAAAAAATCCATTGATTTCTAATTTGCTTCTTCAAAATTTTATCACAGCAATATTGATTACGAACTTATAAAACTATATATATACACGATTATTAATGAAGCAGTGTCGAGTGACAACTGTAAATGGTGTCTCTATTGCTACTAATATTAAGGTCCCATGCATTTGTTTATGCTACATAGGGGTGTACAAGATCGGGTTGGTTTGGATTTTTCAAATATCAAACCAAATCATTTGTGTAAAATTTTAAAATTTATAAACCAAACCAAACTAATAAAATTCGAATTTTTTTGGGTTTTTCAAATACCAAACCAAACCATTGTGTCAAATTTTCAAATTTATAAATCAAACCAAACAAATAAACGTCGGATTATTTTTTTTCAGATTTTTGGATTTTTTCGGTAAAGTTTGCATACAAACATATAATTAACTTGTGCTCCAAATATTTCTTTAGTCCAACCAAAATATAATTATCTAAGGTGTTTCTTAAGAAAATAACACAAAATATGAGATGAGTACCGATGACACTAAAATATTCAATAAAAAATAATAATGAAATCATCATATAAAATAAATATTGCAAAGTCATAATGAAAATGATCATAATTTAAAAGTACTAAATCATGCTAAAATAAGTTTAATAAGTATTAGTTACATTACTGAATATTTAAGGAAAATTAAAATTAGATTATGTATTTTAATTGTCTAAACCAATGTAAAACTAAAGAACAAATATTCAATATTATTGTCATTCTTAGTGTTGAATTGATTTTATTTTTGTATTAATATTAATTTAATTTTGATTTAAGTTTTATTATAATTATCAACATCTATGAACTACAATCTTTATTGGACCATTTCGAATTCTAAGTTTTAAGCTTGAAATAATATATTAAAAGATAAAAACTATGAAATAGTATAAGAAATATTTTAAAATTATATCAAAGTAAATATTTTTATGTATAAAATAAAATTTTAAAATTACATATATAATGTCGGGTTGGTTTGATCTCGGGTTATTTTTTTTTAGTTAAAACCAAACCAACCCAAATATAATCGGATTTTTTTTTCAATACCAAACCAAATCAAATCAAACCACTAGTCGGTTTTTATTTTTTTGATTTAACTCGATTTGCGATTTGGTTCGGTTTTGTATACCCCTAATGCTACAGATATTATTTGTTGAGCTAGAAGGTAAGCAACACTTATCATCTTAGTAATGGCCTGTTGGGCTATTGGTAAGTGGGCCTCTTAGGCTTATTGGGGCTTAGAAACATGAGTCGGATTGGGTTTGTATTTAGGAAAAACTACATAATTACATAAATATTCATACCTTATATTTAATGAGAAAATTATATATAATAGCAAACTATTAATTCAAATTAAATGCTATAAATATAGTTTGATTTAATTGTAGCTCATAGCAAACTGTTGTTATTTCACCACTCTCCTAGTGAATCTCGCTCGCCACTCTCGTTCTCTCCCTCGCCTCTCTCGTTTTTTATACAAACGCAAGTATATAAAGTGCGTTTGTGTTTGTATAAAGCGAGAGAAAATTGTATATATACATATATTTTCGTTCTCCTCTCTCCCAGATCTCGCTCTCTCACTCGCCTCTCTCACTTTATACAAAAAACGCAAATTGTATAAAATGCGTTTGTGTTTGTATAAAGCGAGAGAAAATTGTATATATACATATATTTTCTTTCTCCTCTCTCCCCTCTCCCCTCTCCCAGATCTCGCTCGCCACTCTCCCAGATCTCGCTCTCTCACTCGCCTCTCTCACTTTATACAAAAACGCAAATGTATAAAATGCGTGAAAATTGTATATATACATATATTTTCGTTCCTCTCTCTCCCCTCTCCCAGATCTCACTCGCCTCTCTCGCTTTATACAATTGATTTTTTTGTATATGTATACCAAAGCAGATTATACAACTGCTTTCTCTTGTATATGTATAGCGAAATATACATATTTATGTTTGCTATGGAGCGCAATTATGCAAACTTTGCTATAGCATACAAATATGAATTTTGTGTTTGCTATATGTGAAAGTTGTTCTATTTTAATTCAATTTACACTTTTAAATAAGAGAAAATTACGCAACTAAACAAATTTATACTATTTGATCATTTAATATAGCTATAGTTTGAAGAAATTGCGTTTCGCCACTAACATATAACCATATTTACGTGGGTCATGTCCAAAATTTGTATAATTCTATCCCTAATTGTATAAATTCAGAATTTGTATATGTTTAACATAGCTATTTGTATATGATTTGTTTATCCTATTTGTATATGATTTGCTGATACATTTGATTGTATAAGTTCTGAAAAAAATCCTAAATATATAAATACGTAATTTGTATATATTTACCTTGTTTGTATATTGACAAGTGAAATATACAAACGAAAATACTCATAGCAAACAAAGTTATGGTTATGGAGCATAATTAGGCAAACTGTAGCTAAATATGCTTATTAAGTTTGATTTCTTTGTTATTTATATATAAAAAATAAATCAAATAATTACCTATTATTTCACTATTTAATAACTTTGTATCAGATTTTGATATTGAGACACAACACTCCTTCAAACTAACCTAATGAGTCCTAATAATCTGCCCACCTATCACCATCATTTGTATGAAAATAGGGCTCTACACATCTGAATTTTGAGGTTTGTAACTGATTTCATCCATTTTTAAGTCAGGTATCTGATTTTTTTTCTAGTTATTAATATGTATTTTCTTCTAATTTTTAATAGTTATACCAAGTTATTTTCTTGAAAGTTCATTGATTTAGGATTTTGTTAAACTACTTTGATGGCTAAAAAATCTCTAACCAGATGATCGTTAATAGAGGTATAATACACCAACAAGAAGTTATCCTAAATAGATCTTTTGATTTGAATTAATTTGCAGCTGCTACCACTGGTCAGGAAGGGAGTGACAATGTTATCATTATACATTAAATCAAATAAATCCTAAAACGTTTTTTAAATTTCATAAAATATTCAATTCAAATAGTAATTATGACATAATTTTATGTTTTAATTAGATTGACGACACCTTAAACTCATCCAATTCACACAAAAGCAGGGCGGCTCTTGCCTTTGTAAAATAAGGCTTATGCCTTAGGCCCCCAAATTATTATTAAAATTAAATTATGTGTTAAATTTTTATAGAAAAAATTGATTAATTATGATAAAAAAAAATATTATTTTACCCACTTTCACATCTTTTATACTTTAAATAAGAATTAATAGTGAAAAGTGTTGAACAAAGTTAATTACAAATTCTTTTATATTTCTTTTTAAATTTTAGTTTCAAACATTACAACAAGCATATTAAAATGGTGTATGCCAAGTCATCAACTTCTTGAATCAGATTCTATGGTTCTAACTCTTATCTTTATTTAATATTTGTCAACTTATTACTTATAAAATTATATTAACAATTCATATAATAATTGTCTCACTAAAAGGATGTTTTTTAATGTTGAATTGATAAAATCTTACCTAAAATCAATAACTGAAAAAACAATATTACATACTTATAATTTCATCTAAATAGTGTAAGAGAAATAATTTTTGAATAAATATGTATACAAAGTTTTTATTTATATTTTAGGCCTCAAATTGAAATTTCGCTTTAGGCCCCTAATTACGTTGAGCCGCCCCTGCACAAAAGATAATGCTATCATAATATATACTTTCACCTTTCAGTTTATGTGGTAACATTTCTTTAGTTCAATTTTCAAAGAATAATATAATATTTTTTTGGGAAAATTTTCAAAATGTCAATATTTTAACATTTAATAGGGCTATTTAGCCACATTTTCAATATTTATTAAAAATATCAATATTTTCTTTTGTTATAGGGTTAATTATGTATTTGTTTTTCATTTGTTTAATTTTAAATAATACAATTAGTTAATAAAAAAATGGAGAAAACCATGGGAGAGAATATTTTAAAAACTTTTAAATTGAGATTTAATTAGTGAGTCCGGCCAAGACCAATTCCGCTCATGACGAGCTAGACTGATGACGCTCTTTCAAGGACAAAATGCCCTGGATATGAGTATGACTCTTTAGGGTAATACAACAGATTATCCATGTGCAAATCGAGATGCGATCCGATTCGAGCATATCCAGTTTCATATTCATATCTCGCAGATCCTGATTCTTTTATTACATAATACTTATCAGCAGGTTGGGCGCTTGTGGAAGCAGTTAACCAGACTACAGCCACAATCGCCCTCTTGGTCACCCTTCCTTGCGGAATTTTACCAAAAGGGTTTATGTGCTCAGATGCACCTAAATTCTTGAGATATTGAGATACATTGTGCGTTCAGAAATACAAAAATTTTGATGGCATACTGTTAGAATGAATGCAAATAAAAAAGAAATACAAACAAAAATTATGTATTATTCTAGATAATTAGCTAGAAATATACTATTATGAACTACTAACTTTGTATCCACTGCCAAGGTTGAATACAATTTGATGACAAAAATACAAAATTAGTAGGCACAGTTAGAATAAATACAAAATAAGAAGCAATATAACAAAAAATATGTTGTATTCCATCTAATCCCCACAAAATAATTATGTTGTATATATTTCACACAATCAGCTGCAAGATACTATTTTGAACTACTAATTTTGTATGATTAATACAATTTGATAACATAAATACAAAACTAATAGACATACAGATATAAGAAATACATAAATATGTTGTATTCTATAGAATCCCAACAAAATGATATAATGAACGGCAAAAGTTGTATCCAATTCACAATATAAAAACAAAATGAAGATAAAATTACAAAACTTGATGTCATACAGTTAGAATGAATACAATATTTATGTATAAAAACCAATGAAAATCTGATAAATATACTATAGTTTAGTTATGAGTTGTATCCAAACATAAGTAATTTTTTTATAAAAAGGAATACATATTATGTTCCCAGATTATTTAAATTTGAAAGGGAACAAAGGAATACACACATAAAGCAATTTTGTCTTCATGAAGTTGTTCATCCACCATTTGATCTTCATCAACCTTTTGGACTTCACTACTGGTAGACGAAAAGCCTATCGTTTCCTTTTTCTTTTCATTGTTTGTGTCCTTACTCTTGATGATGTTTATATTCTGTAATTGAGGAAGGTTTTGCATGCGAATAGAATCATGTAAATGCTTAGATCTGTTTTCTTCCACCATTCTAGCCGTCAATCCTACATTACCGACTTGTCCTTGAGTGATACAAAGATCAAAAGATGGAAAATCGCTAAAAAATCATCATTACGTGGAACCTCTTGTAGTCCTCTTTGAATCCGCCATTAGAGAAGAATTTATACCTAAATCAATGAGATTGTTGTGGTTATCTTTTTGAAGTTTTTACCAATTTCTGAAAATAATTGGAAAAAAAAACGTCACCTATCAAAGAGACAGAAAGAAAAGAGAAATTTGGAGTAAAAACCTAGAAAAAGGTGAAAATGGGTAATGAGGTTTTTTTTTTTTTTTTATCACCACTTAGTGGGTAAAAAATGAGTCTTATGTGGGACTGATTTGAGAAAAAAAAAAGGAAAGGAAATTAATTATATTATGATACACTATATTTGCTAAAATATTGACATATTAACATTTTTAATAATTATTTTTAAATGTAGATATTTTTAATAATTATGTTAAGAATTTTGACTAATTTACTAATTTTCCCTTCTTCTTTTTTATTTTTAAAAGTTCAACCTCTAGAAGCTTGTCATATCACTCACTACTTTACTAATCTTCGATTTCAAAAAATTGATTCAGCTTTTGGAATTTCTTTTAGCAAGACAGGTATCATATTGAACTTTTCAACATTCTCGAAAATATCTAGGGAGCAATACTAGTATACTACAAAATATGGATTTATCAAGTTGTAGTTTTTCGATTATTTTATGTTTTCAAAATTAGTCTAGGTTTCGTCTTAATTGACATATTAAAATAAGAAATTTATCTGACATTGCATGTCAACAAAAAATCAATATGACATTGCATGTCAAGAAAAATAAAATCTAAAGTTATTGTAATGGAATTTCCTCAATACTTGATTGACTAGAAAACTTCAATTTTTTTAAACTAGAATCTTCTGAGTCTCTTAATCATAGGTACTATTGGGATTGAAATAGGATTAGGAGTTTGGAGTTTTAATTTTCGAACAAGGACATTGAAGTTGACCAAACGAAAATTGATGTAATGGCTAAATTGCTTTGTCTAATTTCATTAAAGGGCGTGCTGATTTTCTTGGGACATACCTCTCTTTTATCACTCTCTTAATCAGAGGTACAATCAGGATTAAAAGTTTGGGTACTAAATTTTAGGACAGAACTGCTCATCTATGGATATAAAATTTTCTAATACAACTACAAAATCTATGAAAAACTATTGGATTCGTGCGAACCCACGAATCCCCACTTAGTTCGTCCATGCTCTTGATGACGTGTGTACTACCCTCTCTCTTTTATTTTTTTTAAAAATTGTCACATCATACTCCAAATGGAGAAAACATTCTACTTTGACAAAAAATCAATAAATCATTAGTACTCCATCCGGTTAATATTAGATGAGCCTCTTACGAAAAATATTTATCCAATATTATTTGATCACGTATGTTTGGAATGCCTTTAAAAAAGTAGTTTTTAAGTCAAAAATAAAAAGTCAAACTAAAATGACTTTTAAGTCAAAAAATAAAAAGTAGGGGGAGATCTATTTTTGGTTTCTGACTTATTTTAAGTCATTTTTAACTTATTATAAGTTGTTTTTGACCTTGCCAAACACTTTCTAGCTTATTTTAAATTACTTTTTATATTTGTCAAACACTTTCCGAAGTCAAAAGCTGACTGAAAAGTAGGTTTGACCAACTTTTAAGTCAATCCAAACACCCTCTAAATTAGGATAGAATTAATTAATTTTTTCTTATTTTACTTCTACAATTAATATGGCCTTTGGAAGTTTAAATAAATTTGAAGATTCAAAATTTCTTTTTTCAAGAGGCTAATTAATATGAACAAAGGACAAAATAGTAAAATTGATCAATCTATTAATTGTTTTTTAATTATCGTATAAAATAGAAAGTGTTCATCTAATATGGAACACATAAAGTATTAGTTAAAAATTAAAGATTAAAGTATCACTATACCGAATTTTTTCAAAACATTCTTAGAGATAAATTTTAAAATTATGTGTCCATATCTATTAGGAGTATTTATTATAATTGTAATAAATGTTTATATATAATTTATGAAGCACAACAAAAATTACGAGTTCAATTGAATCTCTATCTATAAAGGTAAATATAGGAGTGTGCATTAGTTGGTTTTAATGCATTATCGATTTGATTTATCATTTTTTTAATTTTTAATTACGCTAAATCAATAAGATATTTTTTATCGATTTTAATCCTTAACAATTTGATATTTAGTTTAATCAATAAGAAAAAGTTTATAAAACATATACATTATATGACTTCTCCAATAATTTGACGCGACAAGACAATAATGTAAGTTTATAAACACTCATAAAATTGAAACAATAGTAGCTAACATGAAAATAATTATAAAAGTGTGTCACAAAGAGAAATGAAGAGGAATAGGGTACTTACTTTAGGTTTTAACATTTTGTTTAATGTGAACTTTTGAACTCAAAATTACTATAAAGTGTGAATTGAAGGCTAATGGGCAAATGTGATAATTAGTGAGGTATTGAGATTAATATTTAATATTTATGTAGGAGTAAAGAAGTAAATTACAACAATTTTAATGGATTATAAATTTATCCAGTAGCTCAATAAAAACTGATCTGATAACCCTTTTTTTATTTTAATAATCCCATTAACAACCTGTTAATCGAATAATGATAAACGTATTAACATTTTTTTCGATTCGATTTATTAATGAATTCTATTTTTGCACACCCTACACATGTAGAAAGGGCAAAATTGTTTTAGTGATTTTTCTATTATTATATTAGATAGGTTAATAGAATAGTACTCCCTTCATTTCTATTTATATGTCATCATTTTAGATTTCACGTCATTTACGAAATTTTGTAAGTTTATCATTGTAAACTTATTTAGTGATCTCTTGAAGTCAAATTTTCAATAAATAAACATAAATTAATTTATTTTGATTAATTAAATTGACCAATGAATATGAATTAATCATTTAATTTTCTTATGTTGATCAAATCCGTCCTTTCAAGGCTAATAATTCAAGGTAAAATAGGAATAATATCGTTATTTATTAATTGCTTTTGTGAAATGACTAGTATTTAAGAACATGTATTTTTTAGTAAGTAACGCATATAAATAAGAATTAAGGGAATAACTAATAAATCTGTTTAAAAAGGAGTATTAAGAGTTTCAGAACGCAAGCCACATGTTCAAATACAACAATCACTTTTTAAGTTTTGATAGAAAAAATGCCATACATAAAAATAAAAACAACAACTAATTACAACAATGTTGTAGCCCACTTAACAAAGAAACTATATTTAACTACCTAAAATCAAAACCAATTGCTAGTCACAAGCTTCATGGTAATGACTTAAGCAAACTTGACATTAGTATTTAGTAAGGCACTGGAAGAGCCCGTGGTAAGGCTGCTTTGGACATTGTCTGGAATTTGCAGTACTCAACTGATAACAATTGGCTTTCTTCAACAGTGATTGTGTTAATTAGTTGTAGTAGAATGTGCTCGAACTCTTCCCCATTAGTCCACTCGTGGACAGTTGCTTTTACTAGTGTCCTGTTTTTATTTATCAAATTCCAGGCTGGGAAATCTTTTCTTGGCATCACAAAATCTGTTTCCATGAGCTTCAAACTGGGACAGAAATCGCCGATTCCATCGCCTAGATAGATCATTCTTTTCTTCCCTTCTTTAGGGATGCTGGCTTGAATTCTTTCTACTATCGTACCCTGCATTAAACAGAATCTCAATTAGGAAAACTTAGCTAATTTCATATTAAATCTAAATTAAAGGATTTAGTATTTAGCTACCTTGCACATGTTGGGAGGGCAGAGATTGCAGCCATGAGGGGATGTTATAAAATCAACATAAGGGAGGATTCGAAGCCTGCCTTCTTCATCGACGTAGCCTGGATTCGTGTTAATCTCAGAGAAACAATCCCTAATTCCGACATGTTTCAAGATAGTTTCAATGAAGAATACATTTGCATCGCTTATTACTCTCAAATCACACCTGAATATAATATTAACACACATTCAATTAGTTTAAACCCATAACAAAATTCTCTGATTAAAAAAGAAGAAGCTGTAATTGAAATATAAGTACCCTAATGCATAAGCTGATTTAATTGCTGGGACAATCCTGGGGTGTATGGGAACCCGTTTCAATACCTCTTCAATATCTGCAATAGTTTTGCCTTGTACATGAAGCTCCTCCATCATTCTATCCTGTAACAGAAATTATCAGCTTCTAGCGAGAGACAAAAAAAGAAAAAGAAAAGTTCATAACACGAAGAGAAAAGGAAAACTAACCATGAGAGAGTTCCAAGGCATAGTTGGGAGAAGTTGATTGAACAAATCAGTAGCGCCTAACTCATCCACCACCCAATTATCACTATCAACATCAATGATCGTCTTGTCAAAGTCAAAAACCACTACAATTCCAGCCATTTCTTATACAAACTTCTAGATTGGTTAGAAACAAGAAAAGAGATGAATATAGAAGAACACCTCTGTTTCTTGTTCTTTTGGGATTTTTACTATTTGTGTTTGTGAACACCAAACTACAGAGGAAGCTTTATAGGGAGGGGAAAAACAGAATTAGGCAAAAAAAAAAAAAAAAGATGCCAAGGGAATATTACATAAGTTAGTGGTAAGTTAACGCAAAGCCACTCAAATTCCTAAACTCACTTGGTTTTCTTCTTTCAGCATCCTTAATAATTTTTGGATATTAGACGTTAGATTTTGATATACTTGATTCAAACGGATCATCGTGCGGTGGATAAATACCTTATTCTTTACGGTATAATAAATAACTTTTCATTAATTAGTTGGGAGATTTAATTTTTTATGGGAATTCGATGGAATATGACAGAATATTCCATGCAGGGAATGCAGTTCTCCACAAATTAGAATTCAACTAAATCCTTGTACATAGGAGAATACATCTAGATTTATGTGATGAAATATTTATATAGGAATTAGTACATATTTAGTTGTTTTTACCGTGTTCTTTATATTTTAATTACTCCTTCCGGTTCTGTCTCATATGTCCATTTTTTGTCTTTACGTGCTACTTAAAAATCATAAATAAAAAATTAAAAGGATGTTTTGTATATTTAAGTTTATATGTATAAAACATTGTTTTTTTTTTTACAAAGAATCAAATATATATAGACGGTGCATGTAATGGTTTTGTGTAATGTCAATTAGTTTGAAGTCAACTAGTACATGTTATGTTATAAACATGAGGTGGTAACCCTAAAACAAAAACAAAAAAAAAGGCAATATAAATGGTTGATAATATAACTATGATGAAATTTTGAATTATTTTTCTTCCTACTATATTGAGCTCCAAACCTTAATGACATTGCATATAGGATTTGCACTACTGGAGATTTGGTGCAACAAAATTTGATCCCATTCATTTGCATAAATGTCATGACCAAGACCGTCATGATTGGCATCCATACTAACCCTTCGATGGGAGAACCATTACTACAACCCAAACTAACAACACAACAAAAAATTAAGGCATTTAAAGATACGGAAACAGGTTTAAATGACTAAAAGAAATATGGAGTTCTCATAAACTCCCCAAGTTTTAAACAAATAACTTAACCAAACTAATGCGGATATTCACCCCTAGAACCTGAAAGTCATTGTACTAAAACTCTACTAACGACAAGTCTAAGAACAAGGGGTACAACCCCAAAACCAAACAACACCTTAAACAAATATTTTGAGTCCGAAAAGAGTGGACTTAAACCAGAAAGATTCATGACAGCCTAAAAGAATTGGCTTACCCTTGAATCCGATCACGCTCAATAATCACCTAGCTGAGGTCTATCAATAGCCGTCTGAAGATGTCATGTACTCAACAAAGAACAAGCAAGTGCAATATCAGTACACAACCACAGTGTACTGGTAGGATCACGCGTCTATCCCAATAAGTGTAACATACATTAGTCAATACAATAATATAATCACATGCACATATCGAACATATACCATATCATCAACATATACGAACAATGAACAACTTCGCGGATCTCACATATCATAGTTATATCAATTTAGAGCAACATACCATTTTTCAATATCAATCATTATTAGATATGAACGAACTTATCACAAGTAGATACACAACGTAATTCAATGGTCCTCTCATGGAACCCAAACGCAAACGGTTAGCATATCGGTTCGTGGTACCCGATCCAAGTTAGTGTGCTTGAACGTGGCAACCGATTCCATATTTATGCCGGAGCGTGGCAACCGATCCCATATTTATGCCGGAACGTGGCAACCGCTCCATTCAACAAACCACAATCACAATCACAATGTATATTCTCACAATCATACAATAAGAGGTGATTCATGGCATACAATCATTTAATTATCCTCATTTACGATTAGGGTGATCAACAATGCAACATTCACATACATACATGCATCATAATGAAGCAAGAACAAATATACATCACACAATTATAGAATCACAACCATCACCTACCTCGAAACAAGCTTGAAATCCTAAGAAACTTGATCTGTAACATCTCGCAATTTGAAATAACTAGGAAGAAGCATAGAATGGGAAATAGTCATTTTTGGGAAATAATGAAAATCTGGAAATTTGTTAAGCTTAGGAAAAGTTGAGTTTTTAGTCAACTTCAAACGGCCATAACTCCTAGGTCAGGATAAGTTAGTTGTACTTCCAGATATGGTTGGAAAGCTCTTGGAATGATCTTTCCAACGCCACCAAATTTTTGCGATTCCGAGTTTGTATAAGTGAGTTATGTCCTTCAGAAGTTGGGCTGTGTGATTAAAGAAAGTCTAATGCGGATTTTTGAAGGGTAGATTAGTCTTTTTCTTACCCGATTAATTTAATTCGTTTTAGTGAATTAATTAAAGGTCAAATCAAAATGAGATCAGTTTAGTCAATTGAAAATTCACGCTAGGGCTTGGAGAAAAGAGAAAAGCGGAGAAAGGAGAGGAAAAGCTCAAGATTCGCCAAGATCGTGCGATTTGGTTGTGGATTTTGCCAAGGAATTTATCTTACAAGGTATGTGAGTCTTTCATAGCGTCGGATTCGTTCACCCACGCGCCAAACATGTCTAGTTCAGCGAAATTTGTCCTAAAAGAGTTTGAAAGTTGATGTTCTTGACATGTATTCTTGAATTTGAATGTTGTTCTTGAATTGGAATAAATTGAGGAGTTTCTGAGATCTTTCCATTGATTTTTAGAGTTGTTTTGAGTTAGGTTCTTGAGTACATATGTTGGGTATCGGGATCTAAAATGAATTTGAGATCAATAGTCGAGTTTAGGCGAATAAGGGCTGGAAAACGAAGAAGGAAAAGTCGAGTAGATTTTGGCACGCAAGTCCGTGTTGCGAACTTGCTCCCCTAGTGCACAAAAAGTTGCTCCGCGTCGCGGTTAGGACACGGACTCTTCTGTATCAAAATTTAATTTCGCGAGCAAATATTTTAATGCAACTCTGCGTTGCGGACTTGTTCCAAGACGGTGATTTCACGATTTTTCTCATGTTGAGCTATCTAAAAACACTCCTAAACATCATGAGATATTTCCTATCACAATTCATAATCCTTGAATCCATAATTCAATTCAACGAGAGTTAAGAGTCAATTCAAGTAAAGTTAATAGTCAAATCAAGAGAAGTTTGTCAAAGTTTTCAAAGCTCTTTTACAAACGTTTTAACTTTGTTTTGAGACTTAAAGTTCAAGTTGAGTAAAGAGTAAAACTTGAAGTTTATTTCTTCAAAAGTATATGGAGACTATGTATTTCCAAAGGGTTTAAAATGTTCATATTTGAACAAGAAAGGAAACCTCGATTTCCATAGAGCCTCGGGCTAGTTTTCAAAAGAGAGTAATCGCTTTCTAAATGAAGCAAGAGGGAAACTTTGATTTTCAAGATAGCCTCTGAGCTAAACTTTTAAGCACTAATCTCAAATCACAGAAGAAGTATGCTTTTTTTTTTTTAAACATAAGAGCTAATATTATATTTTTGGGAGTAGTATTGAACACCGATATGGGGAGAGTTCAGACAACTTACAACCCCCATAAACCATGTAGCCACCATGGATAGAAAATGGTCATACTTTTTAGATGATTCCTTTAGTGCTTTTTAGCATAGACTAATGGATCCACTTAGTAGTTCAGGTTTTATACTCATGGCAAGGTATAGGACGGCCCTAGCAGCGTGAGACAAAACGTTGTATCATCACATTAGCTCTTACGTGATGGTTGTCGGTTAGAGAAACTTCCACATAAGTTATTGTATTCTTATATACTTAGTTATTTGTATTTTTACATATATTTCAGAGTTTTGTTGTACCCTTACATACATTCAGAGTTGACATTATGTTTTTAAACAACTTTTCTTTATATTGCACTTGTTTTAAACTACTTTATATTGAAATGAGTTCAGTTATGTTGAGTTGAGTTGAGCTAGGTAAGTTCTTTAGACTCATTTCAGGCATATGTTGTATTTAGCATTCCAACTCGCATACTCGTACATTCAATGTACTGATGCCAGTTGGCCTGCATCGTCTTATGATGCAAACACATGTAACTAGGATCGGCATCCAGCGTATCGTTGATCCAGTAAGCAGTTCAGAGTCAGTTGGCGAGCCTCCTTGCATTCCGTAGGACTCCTTTTATTGCTTTCTGTTTTATTATCAAATCATTAGGATGTTGTGGGGCTTGTCCCAACATCCATCTCAGTTGTTTTTAGAGGCTTCATAGATAGTCAAACAATTAGTTATGAGTCTTTTAGCTTTGTATTTCAGATGTTTTGCTATGAGACTTGAGTAGCCATTTTGGCTAGTTTTGAATGCTTTATTTATAGACATTCTAAGATTTTTCATAAGTTCCTTATTTGAGGTTATTTCTAAAGTTTAAGTCTTCCGCTGAGTAAGTAAGCCAGGCCAAAGGGGTCGCTTGGGGCCAGCAATGGTTCTCGAGTGTCAGTCCCGCCCAGGGTGTAGGCTCGGGGGGTGACATGATCCTTCCCTTTCCGGATTCATTCTGCTTGTTCTTGGTCTACAAACAATCAATATAATATGAGAATCAATAAACAATCACTAATTACCCGAATTACTAACAATTTTATGAACCCCAGATCAAACCCATGATCCCACTTATTCAATTTAGGATTGTTTCAACTATAGAATCCATAACCAAACCCTCCCCCATCAATATTCACCCATTCTATTATGTTTTACGGATCGAAAATGGATTCGGGGAGTGAAAAGCTTATCTTTAGCCTCAAGAATGGTGAAAAATAAGTAAGAGTCGCCTGAGGTTCGTTCATTAGCTCTAAAAGTCGAAAAGTGCATAATGAGGTCGTTTAGGGTTTTATTAATGACTTTAATTCGCGTCGAGCCCACCACAATGGCCGTCACCCCGCTGTAGCGTCCCTGCCAGAGCGGCAAAACCCAGCGCCAAAGCGGGTTATGCAAGACAGAGAGCTAATTCAAGAATTCCAAAATTCTCATTTAACAACACACCTCTAACCCATGATGCTCAAAAAATACCCTCTACGCTAAGATCGATTCTGGGAGTTCTACTCACCCGAATTCAATTCCGTGAAGTCGTATGGATTCTTTAACAATTATCTAACTACTCATGCAATCAAAATCATAATTAATTCACCCGGTTTCTACCAGATTTCCCTACACCTTAAAGACTCTGATTTCGTCCAAATCTGGACTAGGTTAGGAAATTTCAAATTACTACTCAAAAGTTTTCTGGCCTCAATTCTTTTCCTATTGGCTTTTCCCTAATGACGGAAATCAGGTCGTTACAATAAACAACACATATATTTGTAGGTCAATATTTGACTTTTATCTTCATTTTAAAAAAAAAAAAAAACACATTGTAAATATAGATCCAGTGGTAAACCTTTTACTTTGTGTATCCGTTTTATTTCTATGTTTTATGATTCTAATATCTTGATTAGAAAATAACTTGTTTATAGATATAGATAATTGAACTTCATGAACAAGTTAGTCAATTTTTTAAAAAAAGGAACTCGTGAATAATTTTTTAGAACAAAAGAAGATAAAATGGAAATAGTATCATGTCTGATCCGTCCAATAAATTTTGTGATCAAACGACTAAACAACACATAAGTTTTGTCAATCCAGTAAAACCTTTTGTATAATTTTAAATTAAATTAATAAGTAGAATAAATCCAACACCAAGTATTACCAGTAATGTAAAATTTGTGAAGGAGCGAGGCTTTTACCGTGTGCACACCTAAAGGATAATGGCTGCAAGTTTTCTTTGTGATGAAAAAAAATGCCCCACTTGATATAGCTTGTGAACAAAACTTGGTATGTAAAATCAATAAAACTTGTGAATAATTTAACAAGGTAAAATAGAGAAAAAATTGTACTAAAATTATGCCCCACACAACACAATTTGTTAAAAGAGTATTTTATTCTTTCAATTGTGTCAGAAGCGAAGTCAGAATTAACAGTTTGAAATTTGAAGCCGGGTGGACCTACTTGGGTGCTTGGGTTTCACTCCTCAGTTATTGTGTTGTGCTGAGGTTAATTTTGTACAAATTCTTCAAACGTGACAAAATTAAACAATGGTCTCAAATTATCCAATTACTACTCCCTCCATTCCACATTAACTTAAGCTTTAAGCCATTTTTCATTTTTCAAATTAACTTAAAGTTTTCAATCTTCAAAACTATTTTTAAAATATTCTTTCAATTTTACCCTTTAAGTTAGTATTGGAATTAGTTATTATAATTAATGTTTAGTTCTTTTTTACAATAATTAATAAGGGTAAAAATGAAAAATTATGTTCAGTTTATGTCCTAACCTACTTTTCTTAAAGGGTGTGAAATACCTCAAAGCTTAAGTTAATATGGAATGGAGGGAATATTAAATAGGTTAACAGAATTGTAACAAGTAAATCCGTTTTAAAAAGACTCCTTTAATTTCCTAATAGAGTAGTTAAGAGTCTTCTGAACTCAAACCGCAACGTTCAAATATAGCAATCACTTTTTAAGTTTCGATATAAAATATGCCAAATATATACAAAATAAAGCATAACAATCTCATAGCCCACTTTTAGTTTATCTCTTTTTTCATGTTGATGATTTGCCATTAGTATTCAGTAAGGCACAGGAAGAGCCTGTGGCAAGGCTCCATGAGCTGCTTTGGGTATCGTCTGGAATTTGCAGAACTCCACTGATAACAATTGGCTTTCTTCAATGTTGATTGTGTTGATTAGTTGTAGCAGAATTCGCTCGAGTTCTTCCCCATCAGTCCACTCGTGGACAGCTGCTTTTACTAGTGTCCTGTTTTTGTTTATCAAATTCCAAGCTGGGAAATCTTTTCTTGGCATCACAAAATCTCCTTCCCTTAGCTTCAAACTGGGGCAGAAATCGCCGATTCCATCGCCTAGATAGATCATTCTTTTCTTCCCTTCCTTAGCCAAGATGGCTTGAATTCTCTCTATTATCATACCCTGCATTAAGCAGAATCTCAATTAGGAAAACTAATTCAGGAATTAGTTAATTTCATATTAAATCTAAATTAAAGGATTTAGTATTTAGTTACCTTGCACATGTTGGGAGGGCAGAGATTGCAACCATGAGGGGATGTTTGAAAATCAACATAAGGAAGGATTCGAAGGCTGCCTTCTTTATCGACGTAGCCTGGATTCGTGTTGATCTCAGAGAAACAATCCCTAATTCCGAGATGTTTCAAAATAGTTTCAATGAAGAATACATTTGCATCGCTTATTACTCTCAAATCATACCTGAATATAATATTAACACACATTGAATTAGTTTAAACCTCTGATTTATATTATGCAGATTTAAAGAAAACAGAGGAAATACAAAGCTGAAATTATGAGATACGTACCCTAATGCATAAGCTGATTTAATAGCTGGAACAATCCTAGGGTGTATGGGAACCCGTTTCAGTACCTCTTCAATGTCTTGTATTGTTATGCCTTGGGTATGAAGTTCGTTCATCACTCTATCCTGTAATTTGGAACACAACAGAAATTATAAGCCCATTGCGCAAAGCTTGAGAGACAAGCATAAAAGTACAGTAATATAAGAACAAAAAAGGTACAATGAGAGAGTTCCATGGCATAGTGGGGAGAAGCTGATTGAACAAATCAGTGGCGCCTAACTCATCCACCACCCAATTATCACTATCCACATCGATAATCGTCTTGTCAAAGTCGAAAAACACTACAATTCCAGCCATTCTTTTTTGATTAAATTATGGAGGAATAAGAGACGAGACAAGAGAGAAAACCTCTGTTTGTTGTTGTTATGGTATGTATTTGAGTTTGTGAACACCAAACATATGAAGAGGGAGATTTATAGGGAGGGGGGAAGGGAATAAGGTACAAAAAAAATAAGATGCCAAGGAATATTACATAAGTTAGTGGTAAGTTAACACAAATTCCTTTAGTCACTTGGTTTTGGATATTAGCCGTTAGATTTTGAGCCTACCGTCGATAAATCTTTTTTACTTTATGGGTATACATAACTTTTCATCTTAGTTGGGAGGATTTATGGAAATTCGAAGGAATATGACAGAATATTCCATGCGGTTCTCCACAAATTAGGATTGAACTAAATCCTTGTACGAATTACATGGGAGAATTAATCTAGATTTATTTGTTTTTATAGTGTTCTTTATATTTTAATTACTCCTTCCGGCTCCATCTCATATTCCTTGCATGCCACTTAAAAATCATAAATAAAAAATTCTTAATATATATTTTTAGTATAAAAATAACTTAATACGGGTAAATATTTACGGTGACAGTAGCAAGAAGGGAATCTGAATAAGAGAGCAAGTGGTGGTTCTATATTAGGAGATATTCGATCATAATTCCAATTGTTACTATTTCTGTGGTAGTGGCAAATGGCAATTATGATGATTTATGATATAAAAAAATAAATATATGAAAAAATTCAGAGCATGTTTTGTGTATTTAATTTTATATATATATATTTGTTTCCATGTTTCTTCCGTTGCTTCTAATTATTTAAAAACTAAACCTGTTAACATCCCCTGCATCTCCACCAGGTGTCAGGACTAGTAATCCTAAACTTTCAATAGAATATGGAAGAAATAGTATTCTTCAAACTACATATCAGTTGAAAAAATAAAAACTGAATCTTCTCTTACCAATTCTATTAGAAAAAGTATATCTAACCTTAAAAGACACAGATATACTGTCTAGATACAAATGCAGCCACTCAATGGGGATGTAATGATAAACCTTATAAGAAAAGAAAACTAAAAAAGGGTTTAATAAAAAGAAAAAATATTTCTAGACAAAATTATGTACCTAGAAAAAAATACTATAAGAAGAAAAAAGAATTTACAAAAACAAAACCTGCAGAAAAATGCAAATGTTATAATTGTGGTGAAGAAGGCCATAAAAGTTACGAATGTAACAAGAGAAGAGTAAAAATCTGAAAAATTGACAGAGTAGATATTGATTCTGATCTAGAATCAATAAAATCTATAGGAAGTGAAGACTTCTTTAATGAAATCTATGAAGAATACTCAACCAGTTCAGAAGATTCTAACTAAATGAGTAAAGAAATTCAAGAAAGAGAAGATTCAGTTCAAATCTTAGAAACTGAAGAAGATCACAGAGGATATGCTTTAAAAGCAGCCTTTGATGGAGAGATATTTAGAAAAATCAAAGGATTAAAATTAAATCTTAAAACAGAAGATAATCTATGAAGTAGAATGCAAAGAATTTTTGCAAGAGATAAAATTTCCTATCATGAATATCAGGAAATAGAAAAAGTAATAGAAATTACCCAAACAACAGGAAAACATAAACTAAACATGTTAACAAAACCTATGATAGATCAATTCTTAGGAAAATTCCTGAAAAGAAAAGGAAAAAAATGAATTATGTTTATTTAGGAGGAATCCAAATATTAGTCAAATGAATTGATCCTAAGATTATCTCTACTTTCTCTTTAGACTTTGAAAATTTTTCTTTATCTCCCGTGATTCCAATCATTGATATGTTATTTTTATTTATGTCCCAATCTTTTATTAAAAAAGATTTTGCTAGACTTGTTTCAGATCCATTGTCTATTTGACAACAGATTGTTATTTTTGTATCATAGAAAGTTATTTCTATGAAAACTGAAACTTTAAAAATAGTTTCTTTTGGCATTTACATTTTTGGTATGAAACATGTTTCACCTTTGTATAACATTTCTATGCCATTTTTTCCTATACTATAGTCTTCTAAATTATTTAGGAAAAGGTTTCCTAATATTAAATCCTGATCACTTTCATGATGTAATATAACATGGAACTGTTATTCTTATTGTATCTAGTTGTATAGGTAAATCTACCATTTTTTACAACTAAAGTTATTTCCTTCGAAGGTTTTATACGTATATTGCTTACCTTCGTATATTGATAATCCATCTAGTAGAATACCTTTTACATGGTTAGCTGTCGCTCCTGTTTGTATCAAGATTTCTTGATGTTTCCATTCAATTCCATTGAAAATTCTTCCTTTTATTCTAGTAATATTCAAAATTTCTAGAATCTTTGTAGGATATCGGTTAGATATACTTTTTCGAATAGAATTTCTTCCATATTCTATTGAAAGTTTAGGATTACTAGAACTTCCTATTTCTTGTGTTTTTTCAAACTGAATCTCATATTCGTGATAAATCGGTTTGCAATAATGCTCCCCAATGATAATCAAATGCGTCTGTTTGTAAAACCAGATGATAATAACACTTGCCATCGATGCAATCTTCTGTATTGAGGTTCAGAAGTTCTAGTAATCCTAAACTTTCAATAAAATATGGAAGAAATTCTTTTTCTCAAAGTGAAAAAGAGAGGTCACATCTTGTCGGCCATCAACAAAAGAAGACAAAGACATTCTCATCTTATCAACAAAGAATCTTCAATCAGTGAAGGACGAAAGAGAAAATATGTAGAAGTTTAGGGAAGTCCCTAAAAACTTATATTTTGTAATAAGTCCCTCCTTGCATCTATAAAAGGAGAGGAACTTCATACTTGAGAGGCAGATTACATTTTCTGAGAGAACACCCTTCGAAGAAAAATGTTAGGTACCTTTAAGAGTATGAGTAGTGAGTAGTAACTTCTCCCGCCAGGGAAAAGTATCAAACACTTTTGTTCCTGAAGGAACTTGGTTAGTTTTGCTTTCTGGTTTCTCAATATAGGTTTTTCAGCTTTTGCTGAGGATGAGCTTGTTTCTTCTTTCGAAAGCAACCTTAGATGGAGAGATATTCAGAATATATATATATTACTTTTCATTAAAAAAATCGATTGTCTCTTCCCTAACACCAAATGAATCAGATTCAGAATTGTATATGTCAAGTGGCATATGAATCAAAAGTTATCAATTGGATTAATGGAGCAGAAATATTCACGTTTTGAATGATAATATTAATCATTGATCGTAACGAATGTTGACTTATTCTGAAAAATTTATGTAAAAGCTTTACATAATTATTATGAAGCTAAGCGATGAAAAAATGATTTTAATGATTGAAGTTATATATTCTAATATAGGATTTATCCATACAAATAATAGAGCACATACAAAAACTTTGAAATATTGCTTTTGAACACTAAAAATAAATTTATTTTTACAACAAGCTTTTAATACTATGATTGTGATTTGTCATTACGTGTAAGATTATCTCCACTGTAGAAAGAAATGAAATTTCAAGGGGACATCTGGAGAACTCTAGGAAAATGAAATTATGTAGTGATCAGTTTGTTGATTTAGAAGCATTCAAATTATTATTATTTTTGACACGTCCACCAGATAAAAGGCAATAGCATGATTCTTGCTTTTATTTTTCACTCATCTTGCCAGATCTTGATTTTGTAATGCACCATTATCATGAGATATGTTTCTTAGATGTTTACTTTTTATATATGAACGGTGTAGTGATTTTAAACAATATCAATTATAAAAGGGTAGTCCTTAATTATTATGAACTAGTGTAGTTGTCCGTGCTTCGTACGGATATAAAAGGATATTAAATATATTTTAAAATAATTAATAAATGATATAATAAAAGAGAGAAATACAAAGTAAGTTACGATTCTAATATTATCTATTCAGAAAAATTGCTAAAAAATCTCATGCTGCATTTTCAATTTAAAATTGCTGATAAAAAAGATGAAAACATAAAAATTGATATGAAAAGCTTCAGTTAAGTAACAATCTAAGTATCATAGTTTCATACTAAATTCAATGATTCTTATAGTAATATTATTGGTTCAACCAACAATACTAAATCTACTCGATCATAAATTACATGACTTTTTTTTTATTTTGTATAAATGACTCTATAATAAAAAATAAACAAATCAAAATATATTTGTACTAAATCATGGTGAGAAAAAAATATACTTGAATTACATTCGAACATATTTATGCCCGAGATTAATAAGTTAGAGAATTTTTTCCCGATATTTGATGCTCATACTGGCATTCATTTACTACATATTTGTGTCACATAAGATCCATTAATATTAAAATATATATTTAAACTTTCATTCTTATTGTATGCACTGTGATAAGAGAAAATCAAGTTGCTATAGTGAAACACTGTTGTTGAGGTTTTACTTTTACAATAAAAATAAAATAAAATTAATCACATAATTTATCGTATAGAGATTATCAGTAGTGAGAAGATATAATTTTTTAAAAAGAATACGTGTATGCAACGACGAAGATGTAGAAAAAGTACCAAGAGTTGAATAACTTTTTACAACACTAATACAATTGTTCCTATTATTACAATATTATAGTGGTAAATGAAAATAAAATAATCATTATACATGTATCAAGATAAGTTTTTATAAGTGTCATTTTAAGGAGTATAAATTTGTATATTAAATAATATGAAGGTTATGAATATGAAAGGTTAGGAGTTGTAGATATTACTAAATTAATTAAGATTTAAATTTATGAAATTGTAGAGGTGTGAATTTAGAAGATGATTTTATGAAATAAAATAATTGAGAAAAATTAGAAAAAATGTCAACAAAACCACAAAAAAGATAAATAAGATCCTTGGCCATTGAGAGGTGCCACATCACTTATTTTTTATCTAACTTTATATATATATATATATATATATATATATATATATATATATATATATATATATATGATTGGACAATTTTGATTTTTTAAAGTTAATATATTTAATCAGTTCATTAGCTTTGACGAGAATTAAGGGGAAAAATAAAGAAGGAAGATAGAGGAAATTCAAATTTAGAGGTATATTGTGGTAGCCAGACAAATCATTGAAATCACGAAATTCAATGAGTAGGATCCGGCCATAGATTTCTCAAGTAAAATTTAGGGGAAAATTTGACAAATAGTATTTATCCATACAACTTGTCATTATTTGACAAATATTTTTGCCAAATGACCCAAATTCTCAAATATTAAAAAACTAGTATTTGGGTCAAATCTCATTATTTGGGATCTTTTAAAAATTTAAACTCTACACCAAACTTTTATCTTTTACAAAAACACCCTCTATAATAGTTGTTTGCGTTGTATTACATAATTTTTTACGTAAACACCAAAGTAGTGATAGAATATTCAGTGAATATGAAAGTGATAATATGTTCATTGATGAAAATGGTGAACAATCGGCTCAGGGTAACAAAGTCATGTGCTTTGTCTACTTCACGAAGTATAGGACGATGCTTGTTGTACTCATTCCGAACTACCATATTGCTTTAGTGTCATGGACACTACTTGTTATTTGTTGCAACGAAGATCCAATTGACTTGTAATACAAACGTATGGTTAGTTTTGGTAGTTTTTAAAACTTATGAGTATAAATCATATTTCCTAAAAAAGTGAAACATGTTTCCTAAATACTATGACCAAACACATGGTGAAATTTCACCCAAATTTTAACCCAAATAATATTTGCCAATTTTTTTTGAAAATCTATGGCCAAACGCTAGCTTAGTAAATTCTCAAAGTTGAGTAATCTTTTGAGATATTACCTCAATTTTATTCACTACTCAAAAGAGAGAATTTGAAGGAAGGTCGTGTGTTCAAATGATGGGTTATATAAACTTTTCACCTTATTTAGAGTTGTTTGAGTCACATGATATTATTCAGTTGTTGTATCTGAATAGAATGGGTCCAGAGTAATATATATTGCTACACCAAAAAGGATCTTTAGTGGCAATAACTTAATTGCCGTTAAATATGTATTTTTACTTTTTAGCGTCAATTAGCTATTCTTTGTAAATATCCATAATATCTATAGTGACACTGAATATAATGCTGATAAATTTTTTACCACTCTCTGTTAATATATACATTTATTGCCGCTAAAAGTTGTTTTTGTTATAATATTAATCGGTTAAATTAAACTTAAATCTCCTTAAAGAAAACAAAATTTGTATGCCTTATTTATTTATTTTTATCATTTTATTTTCCAACTACAATTTACTATATAATATATGGTATATTCACCGACACACGGATATGATTAATTTCAGCAAAAGACACATCCTCTTTGCACCTTACCTGCCATTTACCATCGGAAGGCAGAAATATTCTAAAATTATTCAATAAAAACAAATATAGGAGTTTATAGAAAGGCGGGGACAGATTCAGTATTTTTAATACAGAAAAGGGTAAATTATTCTTAAACTATGCGAAATAAAAAAAAAATAACTTCACTTATAATTTAATTTAAAAATACCTTTGTCGTTAATAATTTTGTTCAAAAATATCTCTATTATTTGAATTACTTTCATTTTTAAGCCGATTGAAAAAAGAGCGACTCGTTTCCTTTTTAGAAACATGGTATTTCCTATTTTGCACGTGACATGTTTAATATCACAAGATTAAAAATATTTTGATACATTTGACTTATCTTTAATTTAAGACCAGAGATTCAATTCATTATTTTTTAAACCTCCGTGTCAAGTCAATAGGTCAAACAAATTAAAAATCGGAGAGAGCAATAATGTTGTCAAAATAAAAAATTAGGGAATTTTCGTGTTTTTGTTTTTGCCTCCGAAAAGGAGGACCAAACAGACTATTACACTCTGTAGGTTCAAAATTTTTAGATTCTTTAACATTGAATTATTTAAAAAAAATACAAGTTCATGTTTGTATACTATTTATGAGTACAATTTTAATAATTTGTTACTCATAAGTTTATGTGGTGGGTCGAAAATTATGAGTGAAATTGAATCTTCTGAACTCAAACCACATGTTAAAAAATAGCAATCACTTTTTAACTTTCGAAAGAAAAACTGTCTACAACAATCTCGTAGCCCATTAGTACTTAGTAAGGCACTGGAAGAGCCCGTGGCAATGCTCCATGAGTTGCTGCTTTTGACATTGTCTGGAATTTGCAGTACTCAACTGATAACAATTGGCTTTCTTCAACAGTGATTGTGTTAATTAGTTGTAGTAGAATGTGCTCGAATTCTTCCCCATCAGTCCACTCGTGGACAGTTGCTTTTACTAGTGTCCTGTTTTTATTTATCAAATTCCAGGCTGGGAAATCTTTTCTTGGCATCACAAAATCTGTTTCCATGAGCTTCAAACTGGGACAGAAATCGCCGATTCCATCACCTAAATATATCATTCTTTTCTTCCCTTCCTTAGCCAAGATGCCTTGAATTCTCTCTACTATCATACCCTGCATTAAACAGAATCTCAATTAGGAAAACTAATTCAGGAATTAGCTAATTTCACATTAAATCTAAATTAAAAGGATTTAGTTACCTTGCACATGTTGGGTGGGCAGAGATTGCATCCATGAGGGGATGTTTGAAAATCAACATAAGGGAGGATTCGAAGCCTGCCTTCCTCATCGACGTAGCCTGGATTCGTGTTGATCTCAGAGAAACAATCCCTAATTCCGACATGTTTCAAGATAGTTTCAATGAAGAATACATTTGCATCGCTTATTACTCTCAAATCACACCTGAATATAATATTAACACACATTCAATTAGTTTAAACCTCGCAATTTACAGAGTAAATACATAGCTGAAATTATGAGATACATACCCTAATGCATAAGCTGATTTAATAGCTGGAACAATCCTAGGGTGTATGGGAACCCGTTTCAGTACCTCTTCAATGTCTTGTATTGTTATGCCTTGGGTATGAAGTTCGTTCATCATTCTATCCTGTAATTTGGAACACAACAGAAATTATAAGCCCATTGCGCAAAGCTTGAGAGGCAAGCATAAAAGTATAGTAATATAAGAAAAAAAAAAGGTACCATGAGAGAGTTCCATGGCATAGTGGGGAGAAGCTGATTGAACAAATCAGTGGCGCCTAACTCATCCACCACCCAATTATCACTATCCACATCGATAATCGTTTTGTCAAAGTCGAAAAACACTACAATTCCAGCCATTCTTTGTTGAGTAAATTATGGAGGAATTAGAGACGAAAAAAGAGAGAAGACCTCTGTTTGTTATTGTTATGGGATGTATAACATCAAACATATGAAGAGGGAGCTTTATAGGGAGGGGAAAAAAAGTGAAAGAGGTACAAAATAAATAAGATGCCAAGGAATATTACATAAGTTAGTGGTAAGTTAACGCAGATTCCTTTAGTCACTTGGTTTTGGATATTAGCCGTTAGATTTTGATCCTACGGTCGATAAATCTTTTTACTTTATGGTATAAATAACTTTTCATCTTAGTTGGGAGGATTTATGGAAATTCGAAGGAATATGACGGAATATTCCATGCAGTTCTCCACAAATTAGGATTTGAACTAAATCCTTGTACGAATTACATGGGAGAATTAATCTAGATTTATATGACGTAATTTATAGAAATTACATAACTATTTGTTTTATCGAGCTTTTTATATATTTTTTTTATTACTCTATTGGTTTCATATTAGTTCTTCATTTATTTCTTTCCAAGTCACTCAAAAATTATAAATAAAAAATGATAATTTTACTAATTTACACCTTAAGGAACTTTTTTTTAACTTTACAATTTTATTTTATTTTTCACTTAACTTTACAATCTATTAGACATTTAAAAAGGAATTAGTTGTAAGGTTAGATTTTTTTCAGTTGATTTCGTAAATTGACAATTATTTTAGAATCTCTATTTCTAATAAAATATGGGCAATTAATATAGAACGAAAAAAAGTAATTTAATAAACTGAAAATGAATGTTAGTTATTAATTTATAATTAAATACTAAAAAATTATGTATAAACAACAAACACATATCATCTGTCTATATATATAAACGGGCTCCAATGTCTAATATAAATCAAATGCGGCTAATTGGTGGTTCTAGATTAGGAGATATTCGTGAATTATCCCAGTTGTTATTTTCACAGTGGTAGTGGCAATTATGATAATTTTATTATTATATATAAAAAAAAGTAAATTTATAAATAAATTAAGAGGATGTTTTGTATATTTTATTTTATATATAAAACATATTTTTGAATAATTTTTCATTAAAAAAATAACCAATTGAACTAATCTCTTCACTAGCACCAAATGAATCAAATTCAGAATTGTATGTGTCGTGTGATCCGGAATATGAAATTAAAGTTATTTATTGAATTAATGGAGTAGAAATACTTCTTGTTGGTCCTATATTCTTAAGATACTGATTTAGAACAATTTTTTTTGCAGAACTTGATAAGAAATAATAAAGTTTAAAGAGTATTTTTAAAACTAAAAATGTAAAACTAGTAAAGAAATTGAACTTGAAATAGATTAGAAATAATATACAAAATAGTTTTCTCAAAAAACAAAAATCGAGTCCACTGAATGCACTCTCAAGATAGAACGATTTTACTCACTAGTGTATCAATACCTAAATTACGGTGTCGGCGAACCACTCAATGGCAGTAAAGTACACTTAGTATACTAGATTTAGTATTAGTAGTAGTAGAAGAAGTCCAGAACTTCATTGTTTCGTTTAGGGGTGTACATGGCCGGGTTGGTTCGGGTTTTTCTAATATCAAACAAACCATTTGTGTCAGATTTTTAAATCTATAAACCAAACCAAACCAATTAAATTCGGGTTTTCAGATTTTTGGATTTTTCCAGTAAAGTATTCATACAAACATATAATTTACTTGCACTCCAGATATTTCTTTAGTCTTTACCAAAATACAACTATCTAAGGTGTCTCTTAAGAAAATAATACAAAATATGATATGAGTAATGACACTAAAATATCCAACAGAATAATAATAATAATAATGAAATCACGTAAAACAAATATTGCAAATTAACAAGTCATAATGAAAATGATCATAATTTAAAAGTACTAAATCATGCTAAAATAAGTTTAATAAGTATTAGTTACATGACTAAATATTAAAAGAAATTAAAATTAGATTATGTATTTGAATTGTCTAAACCAATGTAAAACCAAAGAACAAATATTCAATATTATTGTCATTCTTAGTGTTGAATTGATTTTCTTTTTGCATTAATATTAATTTGATTTTGATTTAAGCTTTATTACAATTAACAACATCTGTGGACTATAATCTTTATTGAACCATTTAGAATTCTAAGTTTCAAACTTGAAATAATATATTAAAAGATAAAAACTATGAAAAAGTATAAGAAACTTTAAAAATTATATCAAAGTAAATATTTTTATGTATAAAATAAAATTTTAAAATTATATATATAATGTCGGGTTGGTTTGGTCTCGGGCTGGTTTTTTTTAGTTAAAACCAAATCAACCCAAATATAGTCGGATTTTTTTTTTCAATACCAAACCAAGTCAAATCAACCACTAGTCGGTTTTTTTTCTCGATTTGACTCGATTTGCGGTTTGGTTCAGTTTTCGGTTCGGTTTTGTACACCCCTAGACTTTCGTTGTTGAAAAATAAGAGGAAACCCTTGATTTATAAACAACAAAGGGTAGTGTGAACAAATGTTTATTGTGCCTTATTATCGGAAAGTCACAACCCTTTAAAAAAATCATAATCCATCAAAAAGGTACAATTTTTTATTAAAGTAACAACTCTTTATTTTTTATTCACACCTTTTAAAATCCAACAATATTTACGTGTTGAATGATGATCGTAATGTAATGGATGTTGACTCATTCCCAAAAACTATGTGGAAGCTTGGCATAATTAGTTATTAGTATGAATATATGAGATGAAAAAAATATTTTTTATGGTTGAAGTTATATAGTACACACATAATAAAGAAAATACAAAAACTTTGAAATATTACTTTCGAGCACTGAAATGAAATTCGTTTTCATATTTTATCACAAACTTTTAATTAATAATATGATTGTGTTTTGTTATTACGTGTTAGACTATCTCTTACTGTAAAAGAAAATAAAATTTCAAGGGGGACATCTGGAGAACTCCAGCAAAAATGAAATTATGTAGTGATTAGTTTGTTAATTTTAGAAGCATCCAGATTATTATTATTTTTGACACGTCCACAGATTAAGGGCAATCTCATTATTTTTGCTTTTATTTTTCATTCATTTTGCCAATTGCCGGTAATTCATTTGATTTTTTAATGCACCACTATCAGGTTAATCTATAACTTTCATGAAATTTAGATTTGTTTTTCTTCCTTCTATATTGAGCTCCAAACTTTAATGACATGCATATAGGATTAGCACTATTTGGGGTTTTTTTTTCATCATGGATCTGATTTTGCACACTATAAAGTCCATACTAGAATAGCACTTTCAATAAAATTTTCTCCATACTCAAAATTTGAACCCGAAATCTCTTATTAAGGACGAGACAGTCTCACCACTGCACTACGATCCATGTTGGTCACTCTTGGACATTTGAAGCAACAAGATTTGATCCCATTTATTTGCACAAAGTACAGTATATATATTTGTAGGTCGGTATCCATTTGATTTCTATGTTTTATGAATTCAAAAAACTTGATTAGAAAATAACTTTTTTATAGATATAAATAATTGAACGACGCAAACAAGTTTGTTTATTTGAAAGACATTTAAAAAAAAAAAAAATTTAAGAAGAAAGGTAAAATGGAAATAGTATACATGATTCATGTCTGACCGGTCCAATAAATTTTATAATCGAACAACTAAACAACACATTCAAGTTTTCCAATCCGATAAGACTTTTGGCATTACTTGCAAATAATTTAACAAGGCAAGTAGAATAAATATAGTATCAAGTCATATCAAATAGGCATAATTTGTGAACAATTGAACAACAAACGCAAATTTTGTCAATCAGATAAGATTTAAGAATAATTTAACAAGACAGATAGAATAATGTGAATTCTTGACAAACCAATAAAACTATTGAATAATTTAACAATATATGCAAACTTTGCTCATCCCGCAAAAGTTCAGTGAACACAAAACCTTAATGACATGTTGAAACATGAACCCTCTAGACGGCTACGCCTCTCAATTGTGAGAGGAGGTTCATTTAATGTTATATACACAGAATATTCAAATCCGACCTTATACATATAATGTAATTTTTTGATCAAGAAGGTTCAGAAACCTTCACTCCCACGTAGATCCGCCCCTGGCTAAGATCACTCCGTGTAACTTGAAAAGATTTTTTTTTTCTATTTTGCAAAACTTGTGAAAAAATGATAACAAATTTATCTTTCCACCTGATATACTTATTTTTTCAATCCGACTAGATTTGTGAAGGATTTGTATCAAAATTATGTCCTGCTTGACATATATAACTTGTGAACAAAATATAATATGTTAATTATACAGAATATTAGATGTAAGGTACAAGAGGGTGCTTTATAGGGAGGGGGGAAAAGAGAATAAGGTACAAAAAATAAGATGCTAATTAAGGGAGTATTACATAAGTTAACCCAAATTACTATAGTCACTTGTTTTGTTCTTTCAGCTTCCTAAACTAATTTTGGATAAATACATTTTTCTTTATGGTCTAAATAACTTTCCATGCAGGGAATGCAGTTCTCCACAAGTTAGGATTGAACTAAATCCTTCCAGGAATTACATAGGAGAATAAATCTAGATTTATGTGATGTAATATATAGGAATTACTTAACTATTTGTTTTACTGTTCTTTATATTTTTTATTACTCTCTCCGCCTCATATTAGTTTGTCTATTTTTCTCTTTACACGCCACTTAAAAAAGTAAATATATGAAGAAATTAAGAGCTTGTTTTGTATATTTAATTTTATATATAATATAAGTTTTTGATAAAAACAACCAAAAAAACAATATATATATATAGTAATTTTATATAATATAATTTTTCATTGAAAAAAAATCGATTGAACCCGTATATATCTACCCTATCACCAAATGAATCAGATTTAGAATTGTATGTGCCATGTGGTCCGGAATATGGAATTAAAGTTATCAATTGAATTAATAGAGCAGAAATATTCATGTTTTGAATGATAACGGATGTTGACTCATTAAAAAAAATATATGTGGAAGCTTTGCATAATCATTATGAAGCTATGCGACGAAAAAATAATTTTTATGATTGAAGTTATATACTTTAATATAGAATTCATCCACACAAATAATAGAGAACATATAAAAACATTGAAAGATTGCTTTTGAACACTAAAACAAAATTTATGTTTATCACTAGCTTTTTTAATAATATGATTGTGATTTGTCATTACGTGTGAGACTATATATCTCCAAAGTAGAAAATAAATAAAAGTTTCAAGAGGACATGAGAACTCTAGGAAAAATGAAATTATGTAGTGAGTTTGTTGATTTTAAAGGCATCCAGATTTTATTTTTTGACACGTCCAGCAGATAAAGGGCAATAGCATGATTCTTGCTTTTATTTTTCACTCATCTTGCCGGTTCTTGATTTTATAATGCACCATTATCATGTGATATGTTTCTTAAATGTTTATTTTTTATATATGGACCACTACAAGAATAGTGTGAATTGCATGGGGATTTTCATGCAAATTTCCAGGAAAATTTCCATATAATTCACCCTTTTCTTGTAGTGGACGGTGTAATGGTTTTGAACAATATCAATTATTTTGTAGTCAACTATTATGTTATAAACATGAGGTGGTAACCCTAAAGAAAAAAACTTGTACAGAAGTTATGGTACCTATGTCGCACCTTGATATAATTTTGAAACGAGACATAATATGTCATCTGAGATGATTTGTGAATAATTTGTATCATAATCGTTATACTTAGTTTGTCGCGTGATAGAACTAGTGAACAAGATATAATTTATCAATTTGACAAAACTTGTGAAGAGTTTGTATCAAAACTATGTAACTTGTGAACGATACATGGTCTATAATCTGAGAAGATTTGCGAATAATTTTTATAATAGTTATCCCTCCTTCCCGACATTGATTTTCCAATCCGATAAGATTTGTACCAAAATTATGCCCCGCTTGACATAACTTGTGAACAAAACGTGGTATGTAAATAGACAAGACTTGTGAATAATTTAATTAACAAGATATATAAGATAAGATTATACTAAAGTTATTCCCTGCCCAAGTCCAACATATTTTGTTAAAACAGTATTTCATTCTTCCAATTGTGTGTAACAGTACTGTCCTATGGATCATTTTAATACTGAAAAAATGGCATAACATGACAATCTATAGTCTTTATTGACAATAAATAGCTCACTTTAAATTTTTTAGCAAAAAAAGATTTTTTAATATTTATTTGATATTAAATAGCCACTTTCTCTTTTTAAAAAAACTGATTTATTTTCCTTATTTTCTCTCTCTATTTCTTAGGAGTTAGCACATTTGCTTTTATTGTTTCTTTTCTCTCTCCTTATATTTTATAAACAAAAAGAATTATGGTATTTTTCAATTTCTCTCTTTCTTCCTTTTTTTTCTCCCTCTTTCAAGTTTAGGATTTCTATTTTCTTCTCTAAAATATTTCCATTAAAGATCAATCACAACAATAACTCTTCACAATAAGTAAATCAAATCATACCAATTTTTTTTATATTGATTGTTTGTGTTATTTTTTTTAAAAAAGTTGAAATTTTCTACATTCTTTATCTGGTAGTTAGATGCAGGATTGTTTTTCTTTTGAAAAACTTTTGTATTTGTATTATAGTTCTACAACGTTTTCTTCCCCAAAAAAATACAACGTTTCGTGATTTCTGGAATTGTCGTTTTTTCAATTTTTAATAAATAATTAAATATTTATGACAATTTTTTAAAATATCGAATTTCATTGATTGAATTTGATAATGAATATTTATTGTCTCCAACAAATGTATCTAAATTTGTTAATGAATACAAACGAACACATAACAATGTAAAATTTTCTAAATTTGTTAATGAATTTTGTTGATTTCATTCCAAAATAGTAATGCAAGCAACTATATACCTATGAAAATTGGAAAGATACTAATGCAAACAAATGTATACCAATTTATAAATGAATATAGATGAATGTATCCAATACAAATGTATACTTATGTAAATTTGAAAGATATTAATGCAAATAAATGTATACAAATTTATTATGAATACAAACAAATGTATCCCATACAAATGCAAAATTAGAAAGGTATTAATGCAAACAAATGTATACCAGTTTATAAATGAATATGGATGAATGTATCCAATACAAATGTATAGGAAGATATTAATGCAAATAAATATAACTGTATACCAATTTATTATGAATACAAACAAATATATCCAATATGGATTGAGTTCAAGGCAAAATAATTGCCAGGTAATGAACTCATAGGAATACCTTTGAAATAAAAATAATCATTATTAAAATATTATTTGCTAATTTAAGAAAAGATATAATTCTAAACAGTATTTTGCTAGTTTTGAGTGGAAATGATTGGAAGATAGAATAGAGATGGTATTAATTTTCTTTTATTATTTTTGAAAATAGAAATAATTTGAAAGGAGAGAGGAATAATCTTTTGCTAGTTTTAAGGAGAAATGGTTGGAAGTTAGAAGAAGGATGTAATTAATTTTCTTTTATTATTTTTAAAAAATACGTAATAATTTGAAAGGAGAGATAATTCTAAATAATCTTTTGCTAGTTTTAAGGAGTAATGGTTGGAAGTTAGGAGAGAGATGATATTAAATATCTTTTATTATTTTAAAAATAATATAGAAAATGTATATATTACTTTTAGGCTAATATGTGCCAATTTTTTATTTGTTTATTAATTACTAATTAATATTGGGCTATATGTTGCCAATTGTATGTAACACTTGTCTATCTGTGTTAATTCCTCTTTAATACTCAGACACATAATATGCCTTAGCCCTTCCTTTCAACCGGGCTTTTGTAATCACTTAGCACCAATTTTAAACTGGCCAAAATTCAATGGCTCGTAAATCCAAGCCCAAAATTTTTGGAGTTTGGTGGTTTATGACAAAATTGTTAATGGTTAGTGGTTACTACTATTACACAACATATACTTATCTAGAAGAATATCTTTTATGTTTGGACAAAAGTAATGGTAGGGGTTCTTGACAAGATGTGAAACTTCACCTCTTTTTTCTTTCTTTTCACACTTTCACATCTTGTTTTGACGATGAAAGGCCACCCTTTGATATGCTTCATTCACATTTCTGATTCCATAGATCATATACCAACATGGTATTACATTCCTTGGTCCTCCATGATACTCTTGCGGTGTATATTATATAATACTAACGTATCGTAGAGGATTAGTTCATTCCTTTTAAAATAAACACTCCTCAATTTTTTGTGGCAATCACATTGTATATATAATATATCACATACTAATAAAGTATTATAGAAAATCAATTCATTTCTTTAAAAAAAAAAAGAAGCTCAATCTTCTGTGTTATCACCCATATGGTATATATAATCATAAAGAACCAATTCATTTTTTTTAAAAAAATAAAATTTAATCCTCTGTGACACCACTTCAATATATATGATATATCTAAAATAAAAAAAATAATAAAAAAACAAAGAGTTTAAGCTTAACTCTGATATTTTAATTTATATCATTTAACAAGTTTTACTTGTGAAGAAATATAAAAAACAGATGCATATTCTAGATAGAAATTTTGTTTTCATTTGCAAAAGCTTTTATATATATATATATATATATATATATATATATATATATACACACACCAAATTAAGTTTTAAATAATAAAAATAGTGATTCTAATATTTTTCTCAATTATTTTTTGTTATAGGTTAATTATTATTATTATTTATATATATTTTTATTAGAGGTGTCAAAAAAGGTTGGCCCAACCCCACCCGGCCCAAGCCTCACGGGCCAAGGAGTTTGAAGGGCTAGGGTCGGTCGACCCTTCATTTGGAAGGGCTTGAAAATGTTCAACCCAACCCAACCCTAGAAGGACTGAGGGCTGGGGCGGGTTGGCCCCTCTTTTTTTCATTTTTTTCTTTTCAAACTTATAATTCTATAACATCAAGAAAATGAAAAGATTTTCAAATCAAATATGACAAATAATAGTGTTTTTTCAATAACAATATAAAAAAATCTTAGTGTATTAGCATGTATCTCGCATACTAGATAAGCGAACGAGATAAGAGAGTGACAAGCAAGATTGGAGAAAGACGAGGGCGCGAGATTCGTCTATGCATCCTAGATACATGCAAATCTACTTGGATAGAGTCTATCTAGAACAAATTAACCTAATTTTGAGTCCATATATTTCGAGCTACATGTATTTGGACATACCAAAATCTAGTATAATTCGTAATATTACAATATAACGTGTATTTAAGTAATTAGATTATATACTAGTGAGATCATTGTAAGTTATCCTTAAATAAAATGTTTTGGCCCAAGGGTCGGACTTATAAGTCCTAGTTTTGATTGGGCTTGAAAAATCTGTCCCAACCCTACCCCAATAACGGGTTGGGTCGAGTCGGCCCCATGAGCTAAACCCATTTTGACGGCTCTAACTTTTATCTTTATATTTAAAAAGAAAAATAAAGAGGCAAAAAAAAGAAGAAGTAAAAAGACAAATAATGAAAAGAATTGTTGAAAAAATTACATTGAACTGCACATAATAGTGTGAAAACGTATTATTAAATTTCCAAAAACATGATAGACTCGTGTTTGACCTTCTTTCCTAAACCGAATGGCGTTTTTGTTTGAGTCTGCGTATCACTCCAACGCAACCCAAGGAGATGAAGGAACTCTAAGTACCAAAATGGATGCTTCAGCTAATTTGTTGGTGGCCCATGGATTATTTAGTAATTAATCCATATATGTCATTTACTGTTAAAAAATTGAACCAGTAGACATACACATCCACATAATAAATTGTGTGAGATATATGTGTCCATATGATTAATAAATTGGTGTGACACACACGTGGCTCACACAATAAATGACGTGAGATACATGTGTCCTACATGACAAATGGTGTGAGACACTCGCATCCGACATGATAAGTTGCGTGATATGCATGTGTCCTGCATGTTAAATCACGTGAGATATTTAATATAGGACACGTATATCTACTTTTTAACTTTATGAGTGTTTAAGTGTCTATTTGTGAATACTCATTGGAGGACCTAAATGTCAATTATGGTCAAATTAAAAAATATACTATTTATTTATTTATGTATTATGCTTATTTAGAAGTTAAAGTTGTATTTATCCAAATTCATTTAGGAAAAATTGACAAAGATTTGTGAGATTAAACCATCATTTAATTTAAAATACTCATCAATTATTTTTTTAAATCATTAATGTTTTAATACCGAAAATTATTTAAATCCAAATGGGAAAAAATGTTGCATCTTTGTTAATTTTTTTCGACTAATTACATAATATTTCAATGTAAAAAAGTATTAAAAAAAAAAAAAAAGGAAAAAAAAGTAGAAGAGATGTATTGAATTTTAAATAGAAAAATGTCACGAGCTTTATGCATTCTTTATTTGTTTGGATTTTTGTGAAATCACATTATGCTCCATTTTGTAAATCACTTTTTGAAGAAAAAGAATCTTCAAAGTCCATATACGTTATGAGTTTGAGCTATCAAATTCTCTAGATTGCATCACTATTTCAAGAAAAAAGAATTTTATTAATAACATTTCTATTTTCATGTTTCTTTTGCTATATAAAGGTTTTTATGTTTATGAATCAAGATTAAAACATTTAAGCTAAAAATTATTTAACCTTTTTTATGATTTACTATTATATTGTAAAATAAAAAGATTATACCATTTTATCTTCATTTTAATTTTTTTCGCTCCACATTATATTCGATCAACTATTAATTATTATAGATATAAACACATCCATCAATGAGAATAAGCATTACTTTCCTAAAAACTTTAATCAATGAGAGGTGTCAATAAATAATTTTTAAAGCTTAGTACAAAGTATTATTACAATATTGTCTTATTATAATGATATTGTTTTTGAACTTTAATGTAAATAAGCATACCATAATTTTTACAACTTCTTAATTATGTACAAACAATATTTTTTTAGAATATATATATGCCCAAATCAATAAATGCAAAAAAAACTTTTAACAAGGTTTACATATATAATTGTGATCAATTAAATATATCACTTAATCAATATATGCATAACATCTATCTTTTCATAAAAGTTTACACTATATAATTATGATTCATTAAATATATTACTTAAATTTACCACTTAATTATGTATCTTTTAATAAAGGTTTACACTATATAATTATTATTTATTAAATATATTACTTAAATTTATCACTTAATTGTGTATCTTTTAATAAGGTTTACACTATATAGTTATGATTTATTAAATATATTACTTAAATTTATCACTTAATTATGTATCTTTTAATAAGGTTTAGACTATATAATTATGATTTATTAAATATATTACTTAAATTTATCACTTAATTATGTATCTTTTAATAAAGGTTTACACTGTATAGTTACGATTTATTAAATATATTACTTAAATTTACCACTTAACTAGGTATCTTTTCATAAGGGTTTACACTATATAATTATAAGTAATTAAATATTTAATATTACTTAAATTTACTACTTAATTATGTATCTTTTAAGGTTTACCCTATATAATAATAATAATTAATTAAATATATTACTTAAATTTATCACTTAATTATGACAAGTTTGATACCTATATCCTGTTGAACTTAATTTATTTATTTTCCAGAATTGATTCTCCACTGATGTTTTTTTTTTTTTTTTTTTCTCTTTTGACTCGACGATGTAAGGTTAAAGCAGGGCTTATGCAAAAAATAGAAAGTAGAGAGAGAAAGCTTTGTGTAGAGAGAGAGAGAAGAGTGTTCACCGAAGGCCGAAAACGGTTTTGCTACCTCCAAATTTCCCTTTGTTCTCTTTCTCGAATCCTCATCATCACCATTAGAGAGAAACAAGGGATACCGCTGTGAGAATCTCGTGTTCCAGGCAATATGTCGTTATTCATACTTGTAATTTAGTTGATTTTTGAATCCAGCATTTTTCTATGAAGTTAAAGCGATCTCAACGGATGACGGAGTAGTCGATGAAGTGATTCATATCTTATTTATCATTGTTGTGCCTCACTTGATTCTAGATTTACCAATTTTTGGATCCTCGCTTTTTCTGCTTCCTTCTCCCTGAGGGCTGTTGATTTTTTTAATCGGTTGAGGAAAGATGAACGCTGGTGATGCTGGAGCTCCGGCGGGAACACCAGCTCCATTGGAGTGGAAATTCTCTCAGGTATTTGGTGAACGGACGGCCGGCGAAGAAGTTCAGGAAGGTAATAAACACTGCTTTGCTTACTTTGGATCCGTACTTATTTTTTGTGTCATTGTTGATGTTTAGGTTTTGCTAACAGTTTTATATCTGCTATTTTGATGGTTAATTGCACAAATGATTAGTTCATTGTTCACAGCTGAGAAAATTTGTTAGATTTCGATCACGGATTTGATGGAGTGATTTGCATGCGGAGTTTAGCCAGTGAACTGGATATGAACAGTGACGTTAATGAACTCACCAAGTTCACTTTTTTAGCTCAAGTTCTATTTGTTTTCTTTCTAATTTTAGAGATCCTTGAACTTGTGTCTTGATGTCTGTCATGTTTGGTTGGTGAATCAGTACTTGTTATTGATTTAATGAAACTTTTTTTTAATTGCAAAGGTGGTCAATTGATGGTGCTGGTGATGTATTACCCTACTGTTTAAGCGTGTAGAGCTCTGATACTTCAATTCAAGTCATAAGAGCATAAATTGCTTTTTACAAATCTGAATTTGCCACTCATGCATTTGTATGACAAGGTGGTTCCAAGTTTTGCCTCTAGGTTTACTCTACCCACCCACCTGTATCAGTTTTGGGTACATGTACCCTCTAGCTTAAGGTTGTTCAAGCTTTTATGATGCAGTCACTGGACATATTTTTAGCTCCTATAGTAAGTTCTTGAGATTGACGGGCATGTTTCAATACCGTGGGCTGCTTGCAGAGAAATTTATACTGGCTGAGATGCCTAAATGATCAAGCTAGACAAAAAACCTTTCTTGAGTTTTGTAAAGATTGGAGATTGCCCATGGGGGTGTTGGCTTGAGTCCAGCCAAGTGTTTAACTGCACATGAAAAATGGAGACTATCCCAGTGAGAAGACTTCGGTTCAAGATTGTTCTGCTATTAGAAGTTGTCCATTTCACATAGTTCCAAAGTTGTTCGATGAAAATTTATTCACCGTTGTTAGGCTTCCTGATAATATTTTGTATCTGCTCAGTCTTTTTTGTGGTTTCGAGATTCTACATGAAGGGGAACCTTGGAGCAACAGTAAAGTTATCTCCGTGTGACCTATAGGTCACGGGTTCGAGCCGTGGAAGCAACTGTCTACATCACACCCCGTGGGTGCAACCCTTCTCCAGACACTGCGTGAACACGGGTGCTTTGTCCACTGGGCTGCCCCTTTTTTCTTTTCTTTTCGAGATGCTATGTCATTGGACTCTTGATAGATGATAAGGTTGTTCATTGTGAAATTGATTGAAAGCTTACGGTCAAAAGTTCATATGCATCTGCTGAGTGTTCTACCCTCTGCAGCTCCTACCCTTATGCTTTATCTTCCTCTTTTAGAACTATCCTGATTCACTTTCCCAAAACCTTTTTATTTTTATGGGTTAAGTAGTGGGATTTTATTGATTGCACCAAGAAAGTGCTAGTAGGTACATCAACTACTTCTGATCCCCTTAATTAAGAAGGGATTCCATAAAGTCGTCAGAAGTATTTACATCGCACTCAATCTTGAGGTTACACTAAGAATTATATGTAATGCTCCAAATATGATCGAGGGTATTGGTGAATATTTGTTATAAAACACCTATTGTTTCTTTCTTTCTGTAATGACCAAAAAATGCAAAGAGGGATAGTGTTCCGAAAGTCTTTGAGATGCTTCTTCATTCTCTGCCTGTTCCAGCTATATAGTATATACAGCTTCTTTCAGTATTTCTGGATGCACCCATTGCATCAATAACACATTAAGGAACAAGGTCCATGCCTTCCATGTGTATTGACTATACAAAAATAAAAAGATGAGCGGGAGACACTGTTGGCTTCATGTAGAAAACACCTCCTGCATAGCTGAAAACCTCTTTTTTTGTAAATTGTCCTAGGTTAGGAATGCTTCCTGTACGGCCAGCCAGCCAAGGCAAGTTTCTTGGTAATTCTTTTGTCTTCCTCATTGCTTTCCATCTCCATATCTTCTGCCCACTGGAGAATTTAGCTGGTTATAGCAAGATTTTATGAACTTTCTTTTCTGTCCACTGTCTATGCTAGAGAATCAGGAAACTGGCCGTATTCGGACCCCTTCTAGTCTGGATTACAGTTGCACGAAGTTCTCTTCTTCCCAATCGGAGAACTTCCTCCTCAAGCCAAAATTCCAACCTTTGTTACTCCAGCATTCAGTAATTGTTGCATCTTGCTTCAACGTCATACCAAAATTTTAGGGGAAGTTAAGTCCAAGCAAGGATCCAGCTAGATTCTGGGTTTTAAGTTATCTTCTATAACAATAAATCATTGATGCTTTTACATGAGATACACCGTATGCCCCATTAGTTTGTTCAGTTATTGTTGAAAAGTTTATTTATGTTGGAGAAGTATATTTTATGACCTTTGGTATAGCTTAGTTCATTGTGCCAGTTAAATAATTACTGAAGTACCCAAACCACGTAAAAACTTAAAAGGTGGAAGTATTGAGAAGTTGATTGACTGGTAGCTTTTTCATAATCTTCACAATTTAGGCCTAAATGCGACTCCTACCGAAGTTAAATCCAGATTAGATTTTTCTTTCTGACTTTATTCAGCCATTAGGGTTCCTTTTTGGTAGAACATGGATTGTCGTTGAAGTCGTTTTCCCTCAATATAAACCACACTCAAGTTCCTTTATCATCATGCCTTTTGGGCTTGGATCCTTTTCCTTCATTCCTCATGGTTTATAGGTCAAGCATGCTGAATGTGCACAGTGGAAGAGAAGGCGCATGGACTGATATACTGTTGATCATTGAAGATTGCCGAAGAATGCCTAAAAACAACACTTTTAGTTGCAGAACTCCTTGTTCATGGATCTAGTTTGCTTGATCATGTCGGTCTTCTCTATAATATTGGATGCTAGAAGACTTCTTTTATGTTCCAAGGCTCCGTGGAAATCCATGGCGGTAACATATTCATGATGTTTCTTGGCAGTTATGCCTTGTTTAAATAGAAGAGTTGCATTCCATCAACAGTAATCCTCTTTAAAGAAAGCACTCTGAGATTTTATTACATGATTAAAGTAACCGATCTCTTACTTTTGTAATTTTTGTCTGGCTCGAGTAATATTGAGATTTTGATTTTACCCCTCTTCCAGTGTTACTAAAAGTGAAAGTGCAAAGAAGCAACAAGTTACGTTGAGCTTGAAGCATTAACAAATTCTTATTTTAGCATTCTATATTTTGATATTAATCTAACTTCTCAAAGTTGAGATTTGAATAATCAACTGATCCTCAATAAAGCGTGTGGCTTCACTCATGAAGTGATGACCCCCTCGCTTCGCATTGTTTCGTCGCTTTAAGTTGCAAAGTGATGACATTTAATAACACTTCCTTCTTCAATAGTTGTGTAAATAAATTCATGCAAATGTTCATCATTTCTTTATAAGGATAAGCTTGTTATTTCGGAGCTTTCTTTGCATGGTATTTGAGTGAGTTCATTTAGTGTAGGTCTTGTTACTTACCTATAATAAATATAGGTAACTAACAAAGATGCGCTTATCTTGATGTTGAAGCGTAATGATCATACATTTGAAATGCATTGTATGACGGGACATCTTACGTTCTTGAACCGATGACCATCTTTTGGCTAATCTAGCCTCTTCCTTCATTTCGAAGCTGTGAATGAGACTTTCATCTCACACGACTCCTTAGTGATAAAAGAAAGAAAAATCCATTTTCTTTCCTTTTTGATTACCTTCCTAGCATATGTATAAGATCGAATCCATTTTATTTCTAAAAAGGATTACTAATCCTTATCTTTTTGAGGAATCCTTTATCCGTCATTCACATGTTTTCACTCTTTTCGACCTTGGTTTCACAGGAGCAAGTTAGAAAAATTGAGAAATATAACCATATGATTTAATTTGCTCTCAATATCCTCGAGGTGATCATCTTAGGGTGATCATTATGTCGGCGAATGCTCTTGTTACACTCGTAGTTTCCAAAGGATGCAAACCAATTATATCGCATCTACATCGAGAATTCAAGTATATTAATCTAACTCCTCAAATTTGAGATTCGAATAATGAACTGATTCTCATTAAATCACTTTGTGGCGTTATTTGAAGCACACACTTCTCTAAAGCGCGTGGCTTCACTAATGAAGCGATAACCCACTCGCTTTGCGTTGTTTCATCGGTTCAAGCAACAAAGTGATGGCATTTAATAACACTTCCTTCTTATAGTTGGGTTAATAAGTTCATGCAAATGCTCATCATTTCTAAACAAGGATAAACTCGTCATTCCAGAGCTTTCTTTGCATGGAATTTGAGTGAGTTCATTTAACGTGGCTTGTATAGTGACCTATAAAAGAAATTGTAGGCTTTGGACAATTCTCAACAATGTTGCACTTATCTTAATGTTGAAGCGTAATGATGATACGTTTGAAATGCATTGTATGGGAGACACCTTACGTTCTTGAACCGATAACCATCTTTCGGCTAACTAAGCCTCCTCCTTCCGTTCAAAACCGTGCCTGAGACTTTCATCTCACACTATTCCTAAGTGATAACATAAAGAATTCATTCTCTTTCTTGTTTGATTACCTTCCTAGCATATGTATAAGACCAAATCCGTTGGATTTCTAAAAAGAATTACTAATCCTTGACTTTTAAGGAATCCTTCATCAAGTCCTTCACAATTTTTTCCGTCTATCCGACTTTGGTTTCGTAGGAGCAAGTCAGAAAGATTGAGAAATATAACCATATGATTTAATTCACTCTCCAATAGCCACGAGATGATCATCTTAGGGTGATCATTATGTCGATGAATGCTCTTGTTACTCTCATAGTCTCTGAAGGATGAGAACCAACTATGTAACATCTATATCGAGAATTCAAGTATATTAATCTAAATCCTCAAAATTGAGATAGAATAATCAACTGATTCTTATTAAGTCACTTTGTTCATGTTGTTTGAAGTGCTCATTTCTCTAAAGTGTGTGGCTTAACTCATGAAACGATAACCCCCTACCTTTGCTTAGTTTCATCGTTGTAAGCGGCAAAGTGATGTCATTTAATAACACTTCCTACTTCAATAGTTGTGTTGATAGATTCATGCAAATGTTCGTCATTTCTTTATAAGGATAAGCTCATCATTCCAGAGCTTTCTTTGCATGGTATTTGAGTGAGTTCATTTAGTGAATCTGCTGCCAATAACACTGTGTTGCGGGACTTTTTTTCTTTCATCTGAGTTCATTTAATATAGGATTTTACAATTTAGGATAATACAACATTTATACTATATGGCAATTTTCAGGTGAATAGAAAGAGGAGAGAGAGAGATGTCTCTCAATATTGTGCATGGATTCCTCTTAATAATACTAGCTTGTTCTTTGGAGTATATCATAGTTTGACTAGTAGTTTTAGGCAGTTCGTGTTACCTGCAGATGGCTGATAGTTTACTGTCAGATTTTTACGTGTAGATGAACCTTTCCTTGAAAACAACAAAACTGTCAGATCAATTAATACATAATGGATTTGATGACATGTAATAATGCTGCTGATTCTTTCTGCATTGCATAACTTTCTCAAATAGTGGGAAAATATTTACTTATGCAAACGGTGTTCAGAGAATTTTGACACTCCTTTTGAGTCTCATGATTTGTTTTCTGTCTCTGTTATTGCAGTTGATGTCATCTCAGCTATTGAGTTTGATAGAACTGGCGACCATCTTGCCACTGGGGATCGAGGGGGTAGGGTGGTATTATTTGAAAGGACCGATGCGAAGGAGGTTGTTTCTTCAACCTTGTAGTTATTCAGATTTGGAGGTTCTTTTTATTGACCAGGTCTTTTCCTTGCACTTATTTTTTGTTTAGCATGCTGGAAGCCGAAGAGAATTAGAGAGAATGGATTATCCAGTCACTCGGCATCCCGAATTCCGTTACAAGACAGAGTTTCAAAGCCATGAGCCTGAGGTAGGTGACTCATCTTTGTTCCTAACCTTCTTTCCTGCTGGATTTTTCTCTTAGGAACTCTTGCATTGTGTACTTGTCTGACAAACAAAATTTAAAAGAGCTTTAGGAAAATTTTACCTTACTGTTCCTGTGTCCTAGAAAAAGATTGATATTTTCAGCCACCAATTCCCTGTATCAATGGTGGATTACTGTCCTCCTTTTTAATAATTGTGGTGTCCAGACCAGCTTGCACGCATCTTGACTAATACCACGGTATACTTTCTGCATCTCACCGGCACATGCAACCGAGTAACTCTGTCAAGGCTTAGAGAAATGTGAAGAAATCACCTAGTATTTTTGCGAATGCTGAAATATGAACCTTAGACCTCATGGTTCTTAACCCTCTTCATTGATCACTATCAAACACCCTTGGGTGAAAGTAGATTACCACTTTTTAACTGCTAGTTTTCACTCCTTATCTGCTCTTATTTCCTCGTTTTGCCTATTCAAGTAGAACTCTAATTTCCTCTTCTGCATCATTCAGTTTGATTATTTGAAGAGTTTGGAGATTGAGGAGAAGATCAATAAGATCCGGTGGTGCCAAATGGCTAATGGTGCCCTCTTCCTTTTGTCTACTAATGACAAAACTATTAAGTTCTGGAAGGTAAGGTATCTCATTCGATTTACTACTCCACAATCCTCAGTGGTAGTAAATGTAACATAGGTGTTTGATACCCCTATCAAGTAAAATGAAAATGTATCGTGTTCCTTATTTACCTCTCCCACAGTACTTGTTGCATGGGAGAGTGAAACTAGTAGCAATTTCAAGTGTGTAGTCTGACATGTCTTCATCTTCAAATTCATGATATTTTTAGAAATTTGTTGTTTTAGGAAGAGGCAGAGAAAGTAGTGTGGTGGGATGCCTGGGTCAAATAATATTTGGTTTAATGCTTTGGAGAAATTGTCTTTTGTAGGGTGTTTTGTTTCTTCATAGTTGTACATCAGCTATGGACAAAACCTGCCTTCCATTCCTGTGGACTGCATATTAGTTGAGATGTGTGACTATCTATATTTGAGGCTGCCTATCAACATGCTGATTTGCTTCCTGAATTTTTCAGGTCCAAGAGAAGAAAGTTAAGAAAATATCTGATCTGAATATCGACCCTTCCAGAGGTGTTGCAAATGGCAGCATGCCCAGTTCAAGCGTTTCTTCCAGTCAAAAACAGTATCTGGTAAATGGGTGCTACACAGATGGATCTTCTGAATGTTTAAGCAATGATTTGTCGTTTCCACCTGGTGGTCTTCCTGCATTACGCTTACCTGTGGTAATTGGACTCGAGCTATATATGTACTGCCTATCTTGTGGCGTCAAGTTTTTCTATGTGCATTGATTTTTGTTACCTCTCCATGTACATTGGTTCTCTTAAGTATGTCCAGCATTACCTATAAAAACATCAACTTCCATTGGTATAAAGTTGTATATAATTGTCCGAAAGAAAATACTTTAGAGAGGAGAATATTTCACGAATTATTATTTGAGCTCAACCCGTATGTGATACTCCTTACTTTGGTTTATTTTGAGAATCTGTTTTGATGACTGCACACTATTCCATAACATCTGTTAAGGTGTATCATTTTGGTTAATTTGTTCATCCATGTTTTGTTGTTCACATTTTAGTATATTACAAATTGCTCCTTTTAATATTTATTAATTATGCATACAAGCTAGCATACATATGTACATGTGTATAAGTGCTTGCATGGATATGGGTCAGCACATAGGTGTGTGCGTATCCTCTACTTCTCTGGCTGGGTAACTGAAAACCCATTATGACTTTCTTCTCCCTTGAACATTTTCCGCATTGCTGTAGGGATTTTCATGGGGCTTTAGCTCATGTTTTTTTTTTTGATAAAGGTAATGTTGTATTCATCAGCATTAAGGATATGCTGGAGACCTCCAAAAATTGGTTTCCAACAAGAGAAAAAACAAAACAGGCTAATAGATTACAAAGTGCCTATAAAATCCAAAATTTGTGCAGTTTCTTCTATCCCTTCCTCTTTACACCAAAAATAAAAAGTAGTCAAGCAGTTCCATTTGACTTTCTCTATTGAATTAGGGGGCTTTAGCTCATGTTCCCTCTGACAAATGCTGTTTGTTGATTTTTTTTTTTCCTCTCGTTATTATTCTTTCATCTGCATCTTAGAGCTTTGGAATCTGATTGCAGGTTACTAGTGGTGAGACCAGCCTTGCTGCTAGATGTAGAAGAGTGTATGCCCATGCACATGACTATCATATCAATTCTATTTCAACTAACTGGTGAAGATCCATGCTACATTGAAATCTGATTTACCATGTCTCTTCTATTTGTGAGAACTTAATAGTAATGTTCATTTCCTTCTTCCACCTAGTGATGGGGAAACATTTATATCAGCTGATGATCTCCGTATAAACCTTTGGAACTTGCAAATAAGCAATCAAAGTTTCAATATTGTTGATGTCAAGCCAACAAATATGGAAGATCTAACTGGTGAGTTTTTGATATGTCGATCTCAACTTCCATTTTGTTATGGTCACCTTGCGTGATAGTTTTATTAGCTTATTTATTTATTGAAACACTTGTTTCAATGAATGCTCAAATGTGCTTAGATGTTTGTTATTGCAGAGGTGATAACTTCAGCTGAATTTCACCCTACTCACTGTAACATATTGGCTTATAGTAGTTCAAGAGGATCAATACGTTTGGTAGATATGCGGCAGTCAGCCTTGTGCGACTCGCACTCTAAGTTGTAAGTATCACATTTACTTAACTTGTAGTTTTTTGCTGATGGGTGTTTTTCTTTTTTATCCTGCAAAACAAAACAAGATATCACCTGCAAAGAAATATTCTGGAAGTGAGCTAGTTTCTTACCAGTATAAGGGGACCTGGAAAATGATATTCTTCAAGTTGAGAGATACTCATTTTCTAATTACTTTCTCATAGCTTTTATAAGTTGAAATTTTGGTTTTCTCCTATACGCAGGTTTGAGGAGCAGGAAACTCCTGGCTCAAGATCCTTTTTTACCGAGATAATTGCTTCAATTTCAGATATAAAATTTGCAAAGGCTGGAAGATACATACTCAGTCGTGACTATATGACCCTGAAGGTTGGTCTTCCACTCTTTTCTGTAGGTCTAAACCTTTTCAGTTGACTGATATGTGCAATGTTGTGTATCATATTCTTGACTCTCTAAGTACTGTCTGATATGTAAAAGTAAGGAAAACAGACTTCTCAGAAGGTAACATGACTGTAGTCCATGGGCAAAGTCCATTGCATCTCTAGGTCGTATTCCTGGTAATTGGTTTAGGAACATGTTTAACGAATGAGCTCCGGCAAATTCTTCACTGCCGGAGTGTGATCTATTTTGCTAGTATACCAACGTTTGTGGTGCTTCTCTTATCTTCTCTGTTCAATTTTTGCAAGTAAAAGTGTTGTTTTCACAAAATGGAACCAAACAGCTACTACAAAACTTTCAAGATTTTACATCTCTAAAGAATTCAAAAAAGATACTCTATACCATATTCACAACTTTGGTTACATGACTAAATAAAACACCAAGACATCCATCTTAAAGTTGTAAAGCCCATAGTGCCTCTGAGACCCCTTAAGCATTTTCTGTTCTTTTCTTTTCATAGCGACCACATAATGCATAGATGAGCTGTCTAGGAAAATGCCTTGACATTCTTCACTATGAATTAGAGAGCCTCTCCAATTGCAACATAGGTACTCACAGTTCTTTCCATTGCCTAATGGAAAGGTTGTGTTCATCAATTCATTAGTCACGTCAGATTTAAAAACAAATAATTGACAGATTCTTCAATCATTCAACGCATGAATCACTTATTACAATACATTTTGACCATTCTATTATCATTGTTATCTGTAATTGATTGGCATGCTTCTTTAATCCTTGTGTTTCCCTGTGGAAAACTTTGCAATTGAGTTTTTTTTTCTGCTAAGTCTCATCTTTCAAAAAAGCTTAATTACATGCAGAATCTCTTAAGTTTCATTAGGTTTTAGGCTTCATTTGCATCTTATGTTTGCAAGTCTGGAAAAGCTTTTTTGAACTTAAAAGGGCAGTTTCTTCATGTTTTTTCAATGCTTTTGTAGTTGCTGGCAAGAATATGCATATGTTACACCATAAGGGTAACTATTATATTCAAGTTCCTTCTAGATCTCTACTTTCTCTCAGCTTTAGGTTACATGGACCTACTCGTCAATTTTTTCATTTTAAGGAAAGAAAGAATGAGAAGAAGTGAGGGGTATAGGAGCTGGTCTCAGTTTGAATTTACTGGTCTCTTTATCAGTGATTCTTTTTCCTGACTAGGTGATTCTAACCTAATTATATGTAAGAAAGATTGTTCCTTTATTACTGAAACTCACCTTACCTGCAGCTATGGGATATAAACATGGATTCTGGTCCAGTTTCAACTTTTCAGGTTCATGAACATTTAAGACCAAAGGTGAATTACTTTCTCCCAAAGTTGTGTGTTTGTGCTTGGTTAGTTTCTCATTTGTGTCAACTGATTAATAATTTTATTGTATCGCTATGCAGCTATGTGATTTATATGAGAATGATTCCATCTTTGATAAATTTGAGTGTTGCCTTAGTGGTGACGGTTCACGAGTAGCAACTGGATCTTATAGGTGTGTAGACTTTTTCTTTTTTCTTCCTTTCCTTTTGTTTCTCCACCAATGTGATTTATTTTTCAGCTAATAATTTCTACTATTTCAGCAATCTTTTTCGTGTGTTTGGTTGTGCTCCGGGAAGCACGGAAGCAACTACATTAGAAGCGAGCAAAAACCCCAGGTACATGTATTAAAAGTTTTCAGCATGTAAATTTATATGGACATGTAGTAATGTCATGACTTTTGATGCCTTTGATTATTCTCTCTTAGGAGACAAGTTCAGACCCCTTCGAGGCCTTCCAGGTCCTTGAGCAGCAGTATAACACGTGTTGTCAGGAGAGGTATGCTTTTCTAGATACAAATATATAGTTTGCTCCTATATCTGAGTATGCTCGTTATCTATATTTGCAAATTTTCCCACCGCTATAAAATATAGCTGAATCTTTATGATGCATTCCAGGATCAGAAAGTCCTGGGGGTGATGCCAATGGAAACTCATTTGATTTCACAACCAAACTGCTCCACCTTACATGGCATCCAACTGAAAATTCAATTGCATGTGCTGCTGCAAACAGCTTGTACATGTATTATGCATAAGTCATGACAGGAGGAATCGGGTTCTCTTGGGTTGCGTTTCTTGGAGTGCTTTTCCGGAAGGCTTCTTTTCAAACCAACTCGAGGTTCTACCATTTCTCACGTGCAGAATCCATGCCGACGTATATTACATGTTCTTAATGTCAAGGTCCAGAAATGGCTGGTCAATTTAGCAACTTACTTGTCAACAACCCAACGTTCTTGTTTTCTTCCTACCTTATCCTCCTTCACCCTTCTCAAGATCTCCGATGTCTTTATAGTTCTCCCCTCAAGCAAAACTGTTAGATATGCAGAAATTATCAATAGATGTAAGGTAAATGCAGTTTTACTTTAAATCCTGCTGGAAAAGACCTGCTGGCTTAACTTTATTGGGTAGAAGTATATTTTGTAGGATAATTTGATGGTTTTTTTTTGCTATAGATTGTCGAACTAAAGTAGCTTTGTTTTCTTCTCTTGTAAAAGTTCAAGGGCGCTGGTATTTATTTACTTGCATTCCTCAGTGCTTTGCATCCTAAATTTTTCAACAAATTAGGCTTGAAACTGAGCACTTCTGAAATCCGTTTTAGTGTATATAGAAATGAGATGTGGAGTTTATCTTACACTTGGAAGTTTAGTTAACTCAGTTATATAAAGTCTAAATTATTAGATAGTCCCTCTACCTTAATATAAATAGTCAGTTAGCCATTTAGTGATCAGTGGATAGACGCCTCTACTTGTGTTGATATAGATGTATCATCTGGAGACCTAGGGTTGTGTCCATAGGAGTCATAGTAAGACCAAGTGTGTAAAAATACTTGGCTCTGGTTCGGTCATTGATTTTCAAGTTGAAACTTGAAAAATTTATTTGAATAGATTTAAAGTTTTTCCAGTGGAATTTAAATCTCTCCCTTGAAAATATTTGAAGATCTGATCAAATCAAATATTATGGCTAAATAAATATTTAAAATCTACTCTAAACATTAGTTTGGCTTCTGACCTGTTTCAATGAACTGGCCAATTATATAGTGATTATTTTGGATTAAGTTTTTATGACTAAAAGTTGTAAATACCGATCCTTTTTGTTTTCTTGAAATTATTCTATCAAGTGAGGGGGGTTAGGTCATCATATCTTTTATGACTAAACACTATCTTTGGCATCTGTTACATGACAAAAATGACACAAACCACAGCACATTTTTTTCCCAATATGCCCTTTGAATTTTCTCTCCCTTCCTAAAAGGATTATGCATTGGATATCAAGCACATGGAGTGCTCATTTTTCACCCCTATTTTCACCATTTAACTCCAAATCTTGATTGATGCCAATTAATGGACATCTCAATTTTAAATTAGCTGATGTTATTTTATTAAGTATTACTATATATTTATTTGACTCATTCAAATCTGTTTTCTTTCAATGTTAAATAATTACTTTCAAGAAGTCAGTATTATTGTAAAGATTACTTCAATTAATACGGCTTATTATTCAATTTTTTTGAGAATCATGACACTTAAAAAAACGTTTGTTTCACAGTTTTATTTTTAAAGTCACATCACCTATATACAAACACTACTCACATGATACATTCTTTTTCTAATTATATTATTTACTGCTAATAAGGTACTAATCACACACCTTAAAAAACGTTTATGTTTCTTACTTATTTTCATAGCATATAGAAAATCTCAAAAAGCTTTAGTCATGACTACTATATTGAGCAATATTATCACTGGTGGTATCTCCCTGCTTGCTTAATGATTTTTTTTAACGTGATAACATCATCTATGTACAAAATTTCGTAAGTTTCAAATTAATTTATACCTAGAATCTGTAGTACACAAAAGAATAATCAAAGACGTTCCAAATTCTAAAAGACAACATTGTGAATGATATTCTGTTTTATAAAAATGAAACACCTTTAATTTATAAAAGTTCAAAACTTTTTTGCTCCATGAAAGAGGTTAGCCCAGTATGGAAGATTTTTTATTTTCCTTTAGAAATGTAAAAATTATTTATGATTACAAATTCATCAAATTGTCTTCTCCTAGTAATTCCATTAATACTTGAATATACAAAAATAACCAACCAATCCCCCACCCCTCTATGTCATGTTGCTTTTTAAATTTTATCCTCACAAATTATTATTTTTAAGGGCATAACTTATATTTTTACATCATAATATATACATATCTCACAGGTTATATCTCGCACCATTAAAGAACTTAAGCTTGATTTCTAAGAGAGAAAATTAAAGATCAATTTATTTAAAAAACAAAAAAATAAGAATGACCTATTTAAAAAATAAACCGTGCAATTAAATATCACCATAAAGTGGGAAAAAAGCTGATCAAACATGTTTCGTCGTGAATAAATGGATCATTGTGCTGGCGAAGGATAATTTCGTATCTTTAGAATGTCTTTACAGCAAGTGACATAAATTATACTTACATAGCAATTATGTCGCTACTTCACTGTCAATCGTATTGTCATAAATTAATGTGCATGAATTCTTACTACGTACGTAATCTAAGAAAAATCTATAAAATTATCGGTTTTTCTCCAAATCTATATACAAATAATTACGAAAGTGTTATTTTATTTTTCGTTATCATTGCCACTACAAAAATGGAGTCAGGATTAGGAGTTTGATTTTGTTTTCCGTGGTCATTGCCAGGAATATGAGTATGGCGCAAATTGTCCAAATGGAGACTCTAACTGAGGCGTGTTGCTCGCCCATGGATTTGACCGTTTGACATCCCTTGTTAGATCATTCAAATGTGAAAAACGCATATCAACAACCTTCCTTTGACCAAAGTCTTTGTGTCGGTTGGTATGCGGGATGAGATAAACTATGATATTATTTTATCACATCTTTTGTATGGAATGTAATCCAATCGTTTTAGTATACATGATGAAATACAATAAATGTCGATATTAAGTAATACCTCAAACCAAATATAAAATACAGTTAAAATCAAATTTTATTTGGTATTATTATTATTATTATTATCCCACGTATCAAACAATTCTTGGACCAAGGTCACAAATATTTACTTATATTACTAGGGGCGGAGCTAGTAGCCCACGTGTGGATTTGGTTGAACCCAATAGATTTTTTTAAAATACAGTATTTGTGTTAATAAATTCATTAAATATGTACATATATTACATTTAGTACTCACTTATTATCACTTAAAATCGTCATTTTAAAATATATAACTCATAAAATTGAAATCCCAACTAGTTTTGCTTCTCTCTATACCTAATCGATGTTACCTTTTGAATACCATGGCCGTGTTTATAAAACCAAGTGCGTGAAATTACTTGCTTTAGACGATCAAAATGAACCATTTATTAAATGACAAGTATAATTTGAAATTAAAAAGAAAGAATAAGTAAAACTTTCTTGATTTATGAAGTGTGATTATTTTATAACAATCTTTTATGAGTGAAGTGATAGATTGTGACTAAAGTGATTAAATGTAATAGAGAAGAGAATAATAATTCATTTCTAATGGAGCCAAATTCTTCTTGAAATTATATTTTTGCAGTGAGGGGTCAAGTCATCATATCTTTTATGACTAAACACATTCATTGACATCTCTAATTGCACAATAAAAATGACACAAACAGTGGTACACATAATTTTCAAGATTGCCTTTGAATTTTCTTCCCCTCCTAAGGTTTTCCTTTTTTCTAGCTGGGTGTCCGATATCTATATTGAAGTTTCGATTGAATTAATTTTACACTGCAAGACCTATTCTATAATGATGACGCTTTTAAATATAAATTCGAGATATATGATTAAGGGTGGATCACTCTTACCACTCCACCAAAACCCATGTTTTGATTAGATATATAACAAGCACATGCAATACTCATTTTTCACTCCAATTTTCACCATTACTTCCAAATCTTGATTGATGCAAATCAATGACATCTCAATACTATTTTATATTAATTTGACTCAATCAAATCTTTTTTTTCTTCCAGTGCTAAACAAATTACTTATAAGAGTTCTCTACTATTAAATAACACGCAGAGGGAGATATATGTTAATAAGAATCTTCTACATGTTTTTTTTATTAGAGTAAGAAAGGAATAAACAGTGTATGCATCTTTTAAAAAGAATTTAATATCTTACGCAATCGTCATACTCTTCCTTAGAAAGGGAAAAAGAATCAAAATGACCATGACATGAAGGCTAAAAAATATAATATAAAAGGGAGATATATAATAATAATAAATTATTATTATTATTATTATTATTATTAGTATTATTATTATGATTCTTTTCTAATGCTCCCAAAGCTTTCGCTCTTTTTAATTCTTTGATGATTCGAACTTACAATCTTAAAATTGAAAAAGAATTGTACTTAGTGTGAAATACCCTCTTGTCATATATATTATTAGTATACGTACCCGTGCATTGCGCGGATATTTTAAAATATAATAATTTTTAAATTCAAAATAACTAATATAAATTATTATTAAGTAACAAAGTGCATGTATAGTCATATGTAATATCTTATTTTTTTGTATTACATTTAATGCTAACAAATGTTTACCCTAATTTATGTGCAATGAGTGTATGTTCTTCAAAGACACTAAACGCTATTCTAACAGCTTCTCCTTCTTCTAGTATAACAATGCCTAATAGCATATGTAGCATGTGCTCAATTGATATTTGTGCTAAATAATTAACTTATAAATTCATAGATCAATCTAAAATGTAGTATTAAAAATTTTGTCTCTATTTTTGGCCAAAATCTAAATATAATTTACAAAGCATGTTGCAACCTCTTTAATACACTCCTCTTTCATTTAATCTTGCAAAATAAGACGATTTTCATTTAATCTTAATACAATCTCATAAAAAAAATGTACAAAATACTAAATACGTGCATTTAGTTGATTTGTAATTTCTTAGTATTTTTCAATTAATAATTTTTTTAGAAAGTCTGCAAATTATTAATAATATTTTATTTTTTAAAAGAAAATCTGCAAATAATTAATAATATATAACTATCCGTTTTTGTTTTTGGCACTTTTATGTAAAAAAAGTTTTTATATAATTGTTTTTCAAATTAAAATTATATTTTTTTGGAGATAATTTTTTAAAACAAATATCCAAATTATTAATAATATATTACTTTTCTAAAGAAAATATGCAAATTATTAATAATATATAACTATCCGTTTTTGTTTTTGGCACTTTTATGTAAAAAAAGTTTTTATATAATTGTTTTTCAAATTAAAATTATATTTTTTGGAGATAATTTTTTAAAACAAATATCCAAACTGAAAATTTGATAATTTTTTTGATGATGACATGCGACACTATTTTTAAAAATATGGATTTATAATATTCTCAATTTATTCTTTTTTAAAAATGATTTAAAAACATTTCTGGTTTGCAAATAAATTTCAATATATATAGATTTTTAAGAAATCTAGTTTAAATTATTTTATTCATTTTGGTTAATAAGTTTTTAGAGCTTGTTTATAATGGGAAGTTTTAAAACTATCAAATTCTAATTGTAATTTAGAAAATTAATTTGAGGGGAAAGTATGTTAATAAAATATTATTTAAAAAAATATATTTTCTAATTTAATTTATCTGCTACACAATTTTAATGTTGAGTTACGTCATACATTTTTACTTCCTATAAAATTATATTTATACTTTAATATTAATATTTTAAAATTATTTGATTGTCTAAAACTTGTTAATGATATATAAAATTTTGTTATAAAATTTGTGGCATCTTTTGCATGTATTTTATTTTCTTTTGTAATATTCTAATTAGTTTTTCATTATTATTATGTCATTTATAAATTAAAATATTATATTCACATTTCTGAATTGAGTTCGTATTAAGTATAAACAATCTTTTTTAAAATAAATTATTATTTGTACATCTTCTAGCCATATTTTTAAGAGATAATTAAATTGACACTTTTTATTTTAAAATCCAAAGATGAGTTTTAATCTTAATTAATAATAATATTTTATATGAAAGTTTGATTGTTTTAAAAAAATTAGTTTGCTGCGTAAATTCTTCCATTATTTTAATGAATAATATTTACACATAAATCTTTAAAAAATTACACATAATAAGGTACATGAAATAATAGCATTCTAAAATCTTAGTGAGTAATTTTATTATTTTTTGGCCATATAACTTACAAAATCCTGATGATTGTTGCAACTTGAAAAACATAACACATAATGTATTATTAAAAGAGTAATATTCATAAAGCATACTTTAAACACCAAAAAACAAAATAAGCCGAGGATCTAAAGATAATTATTGCAATTCGATAAACTAATCTACATGTTAAAAAAATAACTTTCACAAAACAATCTTTCAAAAAATAATAATTAGCAAATCAGTCCTAATATAATCCAACAGAGAACTTTAAAATCAATAGATGAAAGAATAACTTTTCAAAAATGATTTTCTACCTTCTTATCTTGAAGAATCAATTCAATAAAAAATAAGGTAAGTAAATGTTTGCAATGTGCTACGGTCCATCGTTGTATAACTCCATTCTTCATTGCTTATCATTGATGAGTTCACATTGAGTAGATATATTATACCGAAAGATATAAGCATTTCAAAACTTATTGATAGTTGTCTATTTAAATTATAAATTTACAATAGATAACTATATATTCAAAAGATTTGAGTATATTACATAGTAATAGAATGATATAACCTTTTTAAATAATTGTCTTGAATTCATTCTCCCTAATATAAGCAAATTCTACCAAAGAAGGAAACAACATATAGATACAAAGCATGTATTGTTAATGTGTTGCTTGATTTTCTCAAATGAACCTTTGAAAAAGTAAACAATATAGTGTTGCCCACATAATTTTTAATTAATTAACCACTAAATAAAAGTAAAATTTGAGAACAATAACGGCTAGGAAGTTACAACATAATTTAAAGCATTATCTAAAAAGGCGAAAAAACTTTAAAGCATTATCTTAAAAAATGAGTTTTTTTTTAGTGTCTTTTAAGTTATATCACGTGATTTATAAAAAACAGTTATAAATTATATAACATTAATTTTAAAACCTGTTTTAAATTTCTATTTTATTTTTTTAAAATTTAGATTTTTAATTTAAATTAACTACAAATAATTAATTTTAATTTTAATGTTAGTTTTAGAAATTCTAGAAATTATATTTTATAAGCTTCTTGAAAATCTAAAAATCATAAAAAAAAACAAAAAAAAAAACGTGAGAACATCACCTTGTGAACTCTTGGTATTGACCAACTTCTTGTGTCACAACACAGAAAGATTAAATGACTTTCCAATTTAAAAAATTCAAAATAGAATAACAAATATCTATTGGATAAAAAAAAAAAAAAGGCTACTAAAAGGACTACCCCATTTATCACATGTTTCTAAATTTGTTTATTTTATCACTGTTTTGTTCATAAATTTTTAGAGCTTGTGCATAAGTAGAAATGTAATGAAAAGTTTTAAAACTATCTATTTAAATTTAAAGGGTAAACAATGATCTTTATATATTTTTTTCAAACTAAGTCACACTTTAACATCCAGTTCAGAAGATTGGGGTAGGGGTGAGGTAAAGTTCTTCAACATTAATCATTATAGAGTGACTTATTAATATTTTTCTTGATAATTTATCACATATTTCTATTGAAATTTACCACAAAACTTACCATTCAAGATTTAGCCTCTCTTTCAATATGTTTTGTGCACGATGTACCATTCGAAGAAGTCATAATCTACTATAGCTAAATATTTGTCACAAATTCAAAACTAAATAGATAGCTATCACAAAAAAAAAATCATGTCTAACATAAATAAAGGAAAAGATAGTGAGAAATACCAACAAAAATATTACCATTTATGACAAAAAAACGTTTCCCGCAATAAATTTGTTCTTTTCCTTCTTAATTAGATAAATCTCTATTTCGTACATTTTCGAGAGCATTTTTTCGTTGGTTATGAAAGTCTTCAATAGATCTATCAAAAAGAAAACTAAATATTACAGTTTCAGTGTTTTTTAAAAAAAATTAAATAATTCTACTTTTTCTAAAATTATACACGTGTGCAGTTTTTAAAACTGCTTTCATGTTTATTTATTTAAAATTTAAAAACTGATTAAAATTTTTGTTTTGTTTTCTGAATTGTAATTGTAATTTATTTATTAATCATTAATCATTATCATTATCATTAATATAATTACAAATAATAAATTTTAATTGTAAAAAAATATCCATAAATTTGATAATATTTAGTAATTGTAAAAACTATTTTAAAAATAAAATAGTAATTTATTATTTTAAATTTTAAATTTTATTTTCAATATTTTAAAATGCCATGCTTTTAAGAAAGTGGGGTACGTATTTTTCATTTTCTTTTGTTTGCAGTTATCTCTAGTTTTTTTTTTTAAAAAAAATTAGATTAGATTTTAATAAATCAGTATTTTAAAAAATAAAATAAAAATTTATTATTTACCCTATTTATGTAATAATTTCAATTTTATATATATATAATATTATTTATTTTGCTATAAATAAGGAGGTTGTGTCACACATATTACATCTCCCTATTTGTTAGTACTATTTTAAAAATATTTTTAATTGTAAAACTATTTTAATTGATAACATAGTGATCTATTATTTTAAATTTGAATGAATTTCAAAATTTCATGTTTTCAAGAAAGTGGGGTCCGTATTTTTCGTTTCTTTTGTTTGCAGTTATGTCTACTTTTCTTTTTATTATATTTTAATAAATCTCTATGTTTAAAAATTCTAAAAACAGTAACTTGTTTTGTTTGATAATTTTTTTTGAATAATTTAAATAATTTAAATAGAGATTAATTGTGGCGCTAACACGTAAGCATTATCACTTCTCCATAAATTTGATAATATTTAGTAATTGTAAAAACTATTTTAAAAATAAAATAGTAATTTATTATTTATTATTTTAAATTTTATTAAATTGCAATATTTTAAAATGCCATGTTTTTAAGAAAGTGGGGTACGTATTTTTCATTTTCTTTTGTTTGCAGTTATCTCTAGTTTTTTTTCTTTTTATTTTTATTATTAGATTTTAATAAATCAGTATTTTAAAAAATAAAATATTAATTTATTATTTAACCTATTTATGTAATAATTTCAATTTTTATATATATTATTTATTTTGCTATAAATAAGAGGTTGTGTCACACATATTAACATAATAATGCAATTTGAATTTAAAATTTGTCAGAATTTAAATTTCAGAAACAAATTGTAATCAATTAAAATAACTATAAGAAACAGTAAATAATTAACATAATAATGCAATTTGAATTACTTTTTGTAATTTTTTTTTAGAAAACACGAAAAAAGAAGAAGCAAGTGAACCTTTAATTGAATATAAAAGTCTTATATTTGCAACATAATCACACCAAAATCTTCCTTGGAGGACTGATATATGAAACCTTTTGTCATCCACCTAAAATAAAAAGAAATTCTAGCATTTAATGATTTTACAACAATGTACATATAGTAATTGATTCATGATTCATATTTAAATAAAAATGGGGTTTACATTTATTCTATTTCTACCCAAAAATTGCATTACATTATTTTGTTATATCTCCTAATTTATATTTTTAACTTCTACTAAGATAACATAGAATCTTAGATAACTTCAACAAAATATCAAAAATATCGCATGAAAAAAAGTATATAATCAAATAAAATTATATTTGTTAAATTTTATATTAAATTTGTGATCATTACTAAAAAAAATGAATGTTGAGTAATCTAGTTTTTGCTATAGAAGTATTAAACTCCTAAAAGCACATACCTTTGGCTATTATAATTTCTCATTTATCTTCTGCTGAGGTTGAAAATCTGTAAAAATAATAATAATAAGAGATATGAATTACTATAATGAACAAAATTGTTATATTCTAAAAAAAAATAAAATTATAAAAATAAACCTCTGATAATTATTTTGAAGTAAATTTGATCCAAATATTAGAATTTCACCATTTAAATTCGATAACATAAACGTGAAAAAGAATCTAGAGATTGACACTTAAATTCAAGAATTTCAAAAAAAAAAAAAAAGTAAGCACAACAACTATAGATAAAATAATATGAAAATGAGAAGTACAAAAGAAAGTTGAGAGAACAATTTATAATCAGATTTTTTTTTTAATCTAAAACGTTTGTAACCGTTTTCTTTTTCTTAAAAAATATGATTTTCTAAAAAACAAATAGCGGACAATTTTTTTGAAATTTTAAATTTTAAATTTTAAATTTTAAAAGTTTAAATTGTACATCGGTGATAGTGGAGACATGGGGTTAAAAGGGGCAGTTAGTTCTAAACTGTACATGTTTTATATTTTTATTATTTTTATTTTGTCTCTTTATATATGTTTGTAGAGATATACATTTTTCAAACAAATATTGTAAAATTATTTATTGTAAAAAATTGTTTTAAGTTTTGAAATTTTGAAACTAATATATCCGATGGTTATTTTAAGTAATTGTTTAATCTTTAATAAAAAATTGTTTTAAGTTTTGAAATTTTGAAACTAATATATCCGATGGTTATTTTAAGTAATTCTTTAATCTTTAATAAATAAATTAAATATTTTAATTTCGAATTTAAGATAATTACAAATAGTTGATTTTATTATTTATTCCTATTACATGTAATTAATAATTTTTAATTATTTAAAAATCATGTTTTTTGTGGTGCTGCCATGTGTCGTTCTAATTCTAATTATCGACACGTGTCTATATTTATTGATTTAATTATTAATTATTTAAAATACTGAAAATTTATGGTGTTGACATGTGTTATTTTTTCTTCTCCTTTTATATATATAGATTGAAGATTGATGATTGACTTGTGAATATAAATATTTTTGGCTGAGGACCATATGTGTAACTTTCCCAAATAAAAAATTTGTCTAAAATCTTTTGGTTGGAGTGTTTCTTTTACTCTTAAAATAAAATTAAGAAAAATAAGGAAAGAAAGCAAAGGAGGATAATGGTCACTAGTTTTAAGGTTAGTAAACATATTGATGACAAGAATTGACCTTTTGTCTCTTTGTTTGAATTTTGATACGTTCCTAAGTCTTGCTTAGTTTTATTTCTTTCTAACTTTCGATCGAGTAAATTTCACTTTACCCCTTTAAAACTTTATGCTGAAGACGACATACCTCTTAAATTTTCCATGGAGATAAGCTTTCAAATCAAGAATATTTTGGCCAAAAACTAAAAATATTGATATGTTAGATCACACATCAATTGAAAATTTTAAAATAATTTCTTTATATTTTTGGACAATTCTCATTTTACCTTTAAGTAGTTTAATATTGATTAATCTGGTGCAATGGTAGGTACTCGATCATCTTTAACAAGATGTCTTGGATGCAAGTAGTGAATACATAGTCGTTTTTGTTAAGAAACATTTTATCTCCAATGTGAGACTTTTACTAGAAGTCAAATTTAATCATGTTTCAATATAGGTACGAAATACGGATGAAAAAAAGAATAAGAGTACTTTAGAAAACATTTTTCATCATTTTGTCTAATTTTTTGGATTGGTGCTAAAATTAATGATACCACTTGATTAATCTAGAAGACATTAAAATCATTTTGTTCAATTTGACATCATATCATTTTTCTTTTTTGCAACTGAAAAAAAAAAGAGTCTTTGACCAGGGGATTTTTTTTTTTGTGCCTACACAAAATTTTAAAAAATGTTTCGATAGATAAAGTGAAATTTGTCCTCTTTATTTACACCAAATCCAACTTTTTGAGAGAGACACCAATAACACACTCTGTTCTCCCAATCCCAATTCCATAAGCCTAAAAAAACAGAGATTACAATATGCAAGATCCATCATCAATATATTCACAGATCAATCATCAATTCCCAGATCAACAAGTCTTGAAATGTCCTAGATGTGATTCAATCAACACAAAGTTTTGTTACTACAACAATTACAACCTTTCTCAGCCACGCCATTTTTGTAAGAATTGTAAAAGGTATTGGACTAAAGGAGGTATTTTGAGGAATATTCCAGTTGGTGGAAGCTCTCGCAAGAACACAAAACGATCTTCTTCGAATAGCTGTAAACGCTCCTCAACCATGTCGATTTCATCAGAACAAAATTCAAAAACAGAGCATTTTGCTACCCCTGTTGTTCCAGCTTTTGATCAGAATAGCCCAATTCTTGACGCGAACGGGCCTTTCGGCTCGCTATTGGCATCAAACGGGCCGGAAATAGGGAATTTTTTAGATGTTTTGAATCCTAACGGGCCCAATTCGGGTGCAGATGCTGCTGCTCAAAGTGGGAATAGTAATAATAGAGATGAATTTTTGGGTGAAGATTCTAATTGTTGGAATGGTACTAATGGTTGGGCTGATCTTGCTATTTACACCCCAGGTTCAACCTTTCAGTAATATAGATTATTAGAACTTGTATTAGTACTACTAATACTTGTGGAAATGCACTTATCTTTTTCTAAGCATGAACTGTGGAAGTGTTGTTTGCGGATTGTATACTATTACTAGTAGTTTCCGGATCAGCTTGTCGTGCATTTCAGTTTTTTATTAATACATGTACTGAGTAACTCTATTTTACGAAAACTTAATATTTTTACTTTGCATCACACTAGTTTTGTTTGGGTAATGCTTAATAGACGTACATAATTGTGTGTGATTTGTGACTTCATGTATGTTATTCCAAGGGAAATGATAAATTATGACATTTTTTCCTTTTGTTTTTTGTGCTGATATTTTCCTCTTTTTTCATTATTAATGACTTCATTTTCATTAGTAGAAAGATATTTTTGGGTGTATTGGTGACGATTATTAAAAGATTTGCCATTGCTCCAATAATGTAGGCAAATGGATACAATGTATTAGGCTCAGCCACGTACGTAATGGCAGACGTCTATTGTCCATAATTACCAAATATGAGTTTGAGTGGTATATATTAATAGTATAAATTACAAGTAATTCTTGAGATAGTAAATATTAATTAGTGAACTGATAAAATTGTAATTATAACTAACTTGTCATCACATGTTAAACTAGTTGATTAGATGAATATCTACCTATAATAAGTGGACTGAAAATTAAAATGAGATCTCTCAATTTAGTACATCCACCTTAACTTGGTAATTACCTTGTAAACAATTCAATTGTTATAGTAGGCGTTTGGACACAAAAATGAAAAAAAATTGTATGAACAAAGGGTAGCAAAACCTTTTTTCTTTCTTCTAAGGTTGTGTTCAAAAGAAGAAATTGTGAGAAGCACATTGAATTGTGAATGTAGTAGTTGGTGGAGCTGCTAGTCAGAATGTGATGTGATGATTATCAACTAAATAAAATTGTCAAAATGAAGAAATTTTTATCAAAATGGGCCACAAATCATGATGTACAACTCCTATATATGGACCACTTCTAAGTTCTGGGGAATTTATATTTGATTAATTGATTCCTATCTTAAACCAACTCACATGAGAATGTGGACCTATTATTCACTTGACCAACTCCCCATTTCAATATTATATTATATGCAAGTATCATAATAGGCGTGTGTTTAATTTTTACGATTCCCTACTGTTAATTATTTTATGATTTTTGAAAAAAATAAATACCATATATGTGTATGTGTGTGATGACTAAATTTCAGTTATAAATGAGTTATGATTCATTCAAAAGTCAGAGTGAATGTGTTACAAAATGGTCTGATATTAATTAATTAACTACTTCAACCCTACAGCTAGTGCTAGTGTGAGTGATTGGTCTCTGCTTGCCAACCAAATTTGCAGCCTTCTGACTTCAGTTTCTGATATGACAATAAATGTAATGGTCTATATGTAAGGTGGAAAATTCATCATATTGTTTCTCATTTTGAAAAGAAATCATATATAACCATCGATTTGTTTTGAGATCTTTAGGCAAATTGAGTTGACTTTCAATTCTTGAGGAAGATTTGTTATGTCCTTGTGCCACTAACTAGTGGAGGGACTTAGCTTAGTGATTACCTTTGATTACTTCAAAGAAGGGGAAGATTGATTGAGGGCCCGGACAGTGTTATTATAATTTTGATTTTTTACTTGTTACTATTTATTGGTTACGACTCATTTGTTTGCATTTAATAAAGGTCTGAGTTTAGACCTTAAGTTATCAAGTATATTTTTTATATCAAGACTTGATGATTTATTTGGTTTGAGAAGATTTTAATCATTGAGCTCTTGAAGAAAGTCTTAATATCAATGGGCAATAATTTGTGTGAATAATTCTCATCACTATTTTATCCATAATCAGCGATCACCACCAGTCCACCACTAACCATCTATGCCATCACAATCATTGTCAACCACCACTACTGACACCAATCATCTCTGTCATCACAATCATCACTAACAACCACCATCATTGTCAACCACTATTGTCGGTCGCTACCACACTTATTAGTTCCATCATTATAATCATATCCCTTGCCACCACTGCCGCCTTGGCCACCACCCCTGTTACGATCAATCCCTACTACCAATCACCCACCATCACAATTAACACTGTTGTCAACCACAACCACCATCATTTATACACTATTGTGTAGTGATTATTTTACTAATTATATACTATGCATCTATGTATAATAAGGGTTACATGTAATATGCAATTGTTTCAAACGAAGGTCAATATTTAAGTTTGAGAATTTTGTGCAATTTCGATTAATTTTTTTTAAAAAAAAGTTAAAATCAGGTGAATAAAGTGATAATAGGCCTATATTTATTGTATAATTAATGGATAGGATATACATATTGATTATACACAAATTATGTAGTGATTATTCATCAATTATACATTATATAATTATGTATAATGTTTAAAAGTAATATACAATAGGTTCAGACGAAGTAAATGTTGAAGTTCTCTAACTTCATAACCACATACTAAATGTACTTCGTTTATATGGATTTGAGCTTAAACTACCCTCAGGTGATTTAAAACTTTCATCTTTGCAAGAGTTACACCTTGAGGCTTCATTTCTGGATGAGCAATTACTTCAATATCTATGCACAACTTGTAATCATTTACAAGTTTTGTCTTTCAAGGAGACATGGACTAAACATCATGAGATTTCTGTTGCTAAACACCATGAAGATCTCAAGTGCTTGGCAATCATTGCGTGTGACAATTTGGTTGTGGTTGATGTGGATGCTCCTAACTTATTTGTATTCACATATCATGTTCATTATGGAACCACACTCAAACTGAAAGGTTCACATTTGCTGAAAGCTCATCTCACCTTGATCCTAAAAACCATTGACTCTCATTGGTACTCTAAGCTCACAAAGTCTCTTGGTAACTTTAATCATTCCAAGTCTGTTAATCTACGCTGCTGCGATTGTGATGAGGTACATGGAATAGAACTGTCTACTTTGTTCTTATTACCTTGCCTGAATAAGCAGATCAGATGTGAATTTCTAACAGTTCTTCTTTTTGCTTGTACAGGTGATAGTTATACCAAAAGACATGAGAGGAAACTTCAATCCTCCACTTTATGCTACTAATGGTTTCCATGTAAACATTCATAATCTAGTGAAGCATTCAGTTGTGGACGTTCTTGATAGTTTGTTTTGGATTTCTCCCCGACTCGGAACTGTATCTTTTGACAATGGCTTACAGACCATGAAGGTAATATGTTTCATCTTTCAAAGGCACCACACTTTGTGGCATGTATGTAAAAATTAGTGGTGACTAAGGTTTCTTGCACCTTTGTTCTTTTTGAAGGTTTCCTTGCAATTGGATGAAGCTTCCCTGTTCTCTCATAGTAACTGTTTCATTCTCCATTTTCTTATCTTCCTTTAGACATAGGGTATGAGAGAGGAATGGGATTCATAAGTTGATAACAAGGAGCTTTAACACTCTTTATATAGGTTTCATGATCGATTATCCATGAAGACATTTGTGTTCTTACAGGTTTTGTGATTTTGTAGTTAATATACAGAGATGCATCAGATAAGGATGAGAAACCTTGTTGTACATGCGCATCTCTACCTTTGAAATGTTGAAGGCATAAGTTAGAGGAAGTCAAATTACGAAACTTTACAGGCATGGAGCTGGAGAAGTTGAAAAACTATTTTTTCACAAATGCAGATGATTTGTAAATAATTTAAGTACCACCAGAATGCAGACTTTGAGCCAAATGGTCCCATTACAAAATTCCTTGGTTTTTCTGTGTTTTTGTTGCGTCTGGGGCTGTCTGAATAAACTTCAGCATGTCTCCTTGTGATGACATAATACTATCAGCCCATTGAGCAATTTTCATTGCCACTATTATAGAAATGTTTTTTCGTTCTATCACTGGAGTTCTGTAATTTTCATTTTCGCTATTACAAACTTTTTGCCGCATTTCATTTTTGGGGATTCTTTCTTAACCTTGACAAGTTCCTGGTTAAGAGGTCATAGAAATGTGTCATAATTTAAGTAGGAAATTTACAAAATGTTGATGGAGGAACATACTTTTAGTGAGCTATTGTGTTTGCTGGCCTTCATTTTGTGGGTAAAAAGAACATGTAGTTAATATGATGTCCGATGGAAGATTGGGAAGGTGCACTCCACTATAATGTTTTCCAACTTAACAGCTGTTCCACATCTATTGGCTGGGATAATGAAATCTTGGGGAAAGAATTCAACTGATTTTGGTCTATCATTTCACATCGTCCATTCCAACTTCCAAACAAATACACCAAGAATATACACTCTACTCATGATCCACCTCGTAGAAAAGAAAAGGGCTATATATTCCTCCTAAACACATTTGCTCAATTAGTTCCGGTCCACAAAAAAAAAAATGCAGTCGGAAGTCAGAACAGTTGCATATATTAGTAGCTGGGTGCAACAACTTGCTTAGTACAAAGTTGGGATATCTATCTAATACTCAATAGATACAAGTACCTGGCCATTGCCTCATAACTTCAATTATTCAACTTGAAGTATAGGTGCACATTTTACCCTATCCCTCAGACCGAGGTTTTCAGGGGAAAAACTCCAAATAAGTCGAAGATGAACAGCAGTTATCCAGATCGAAGAGTGAGTTACATGAAGGAAAGAATAAAGAACCACAGTTTATATCAGCTTTTTCAAATAACATACCCTATAAATGTGGCACAACCACAAGCAAATTGGCAAGCTGATCAGAGTATCCCAAGTCTACTAGCGATGTTCTAAGAAGTCTCATGTTTCCATTAAAGCCTACTTCGAAGAAACACAGACCATCCGATAGCCCCTTACGATACTCTCAGGCTTCAGCTGCTTAGGTATATAGAGTTATAAAGGGTCGTCATCAACTAATTCAGAAGTTCATATCATTGGACTTAGAGAACCTCAAGGATGACACAAGTTTAGTTAAAGAGGTGACCTTATGTGGGTATCAAACTTGATAATCAACTACATTTAACCTCACATCTTTCTTAAAACTTTGTGAATTCCGGGATGTACTAAATGTTCAGCATTCAAAACTTAGGCATATGGTGCACATCTCATCTACAACAGGAAAACACCAAAACCAACCCACGGCTTCTTCACAATCACATAGCATCATAAATTCTCAAAAATGTCAGCCCATATCAGTCCAAATTGGACACTAAGAATCCTCTACTATTCTGAAGAAGAAGCTACCATGCACATCTCTGAATCTACTTGAGAATAGGCTTAAGATGCTGTCGCAATGTCTAATAGCAAACATACAGATGTCACAGGCTCAATTGGTAAAGCAAATTGACTACACAATCACAAGAGAGTAAAATGTACATCGAAGTGTTCAATCTTAAGTATGCAACAGATAAAATTCCACATACTGCATCACATTACACCAATACCAAAGCCTCTATATTAACAGTAAGAATCTTTACTTTCTCAATTACCCACGCGCCTTGAGCTCAGCAAGACGCCTGGACAGATCATCCTCACTGACCTTCTCCTCATCCTTAGAAGATATAGCATGGCCGGCTGCTTGCGGAAGCCCCACGGACACCTCGAGTCCATAGTCATCAGCCACCTGTTGCATCAGGCTGCCGACCTGATCCTCTGGAGTCGATAAGGAAGTACTTCCAGCCATAGAACTCTCCATGAATTCAGCTTGAACCTCCATATTCACAAACTGACGCTCGAATGAATCCATCGTCTCCGACATTTTCTGAAGATTCCCTGTGTTGAGTGAAGACTCCAGTGATTTGACGATCGAGGACATTGACTTGCTGATCGTCGTCATCTTCGCCTGCGTACACAAAACATATCACAATTTACTAGTTATATGTACATAATCGAGATGTGGACGCACGTGCGCCACTGTTTAAATGTTGGATCGGTCTTTACCTGGGTATCTAGGCGAGCCACAACGGCGTCAAGGCGAGAGGAGAGACGGAGATAGTTCATCTGTTCGCTGCGCTTGCGGATGGCGTTTTCGGCGTAAATTCTAGCGCCGTCCATGTTACCTTTCTCGATGGCTTTCTTCACCTTGAGTTTCTCAGACTTTTCGTCCTTCTCGCATTTTCGGGCTTGGCGTTGGAGACTCTTCGATGTGAACTTGAGCTCCATGATCTGATTCATCAATTTCTCGGCGTTTCCCATTTTCTAAGCTTTGGTGATGGAGTCTTTCGATTGTTTTTGGCGATTCTTCTCCTTTGATCGATCAATCACCTTTTCAATTTCTGAAGTTAGGGTTTGCAGTTCTCCCTTTCCGATTTTGGATATGCCCACTCAATTTTGTAGGGCCAGGGGCAATTGGGTCAAGTTTCTTTACTTCATTGTTAATTCTTTACTTGATTTTTTGATCCCTTAATTTCTGATGAATTTCGAGTTTGTGCCTCTTACTTTATGATTAAGCGCATTAATCCTTCAATCAAATATCAATTAAAGTGTGCCCTCCTAGTCCCAAGTTAAGGCAATTTTTAAAATTATATTACTCTCATAGTTATGTTATTAAATAATTAAATATTTGTGTACTTTGCTCCTATTGAGTGACTTACTGACATAATTGCTTATATTACAGATTCTGCTATGTATTTTTATAGTCATTTATTTATGCTTGTGTTATTAAGGATAAATGATAAGATGTAATAATTTTTATTTTCCTTTATTATTAATGTTTGTTACTATGTAATCTTGTATATAAGATAATATAGTGTTTTAGTTTTGATGACTGATAAATTTTAAGTATTATTTTATAAATTCCATGATATTAAATTCATGCGCGAAGCGCGGATAATTTTACTAGTACTTAATATAATAGAAATAACTTTAAAAAATTCTTTCATCTTTAAATTAGTCCCTAAATTATTTCAAATTTAGAATTATTCCTCCATTAACGACACAATTATATCATGTAATTGTGTTGTCAATGGAGGGACAATTTTAAGCTTAAAAATAACATTGAATGCGAATTTGATTCAATGAGTGGAGGGACATTTTTGGGTAATTTCTACTATGTAGAAGACATTTGTTTATCAGATAGGTGAACAAATTAGACAAATTTGATTAAATAGGAGGGGATATTTTTGAGTTGTTTTTACTATGTTAAGAGCACTTTTTATTTTATTTTTGATAAATACCTGATGTAATAGTTAACAAATTGTTAAACTTATAAATATTTCGCCTATAAAAAGATTTAAAGTACATATTTTTATTGATTGAAAGGTTAAATAGATGTAGTTTGAAGGAGTAAAAATGCAATTTTCTTACTCGGTTATATCCTTTGCGTAGGATTTAAGAAATCAATTTCTTCTGCGAGTTGATTTTTTGCTACACTTGTTTTCCTTTGATTGGGTCCATGAATAGTAGTGAGAAACAAAAGATTTTATAAAAACTGGAACTCATTAATCAGAATAACTGCTATCTTTATAAAATCTCAAATAGAACGTATATTTTAGCCCAAAAATCTAGAAAAATATGAACTCAAATAGCAAACTTTCGGGTACTCGAGGACACAGGGAAGAAAAAAAATCAAGTGCAGCTCAATGCTCATACAGCGTAGCCTAACATATTCTAGAATGGGAATCTAGGCCTGCCTGTTCCTCTTCTTGACACCAGATTTCGCAACCTTGAGACTCTTGTTCACAGCACTCAATCTTGCAAGGGATGCCTTCTTCAGATCTGGCCTGTAATAGTTATCTGCTACCTGTATCATATGCAAATTCAAGATTGTAACATCAGAAATAGTGAAGGCAAAGAAGAACCTGCTGAGAAAAAATAATCAAATTACCTAACAAAAATACTAATGCTATAAAGGAAACCATATATGTGCAAAAGTAACATTGAGACAGCACTCTTGCAAGGAAACCATGCAAATTGACAGAAATTAATGAGAAAATCTGAAGAAAAAATATGGCAAATGAAAGGAACCATTTATGATGTGCATATTTATCTGATAGCAAAAAATTGAATCAACAATTCAAAAGGGTATAGGTATATTCAACAACATGCCCAGTGCAATACACAACCTACAACAGAAAGGTGGAGGTATATTCATTACATAGAATATGTCGAGCACAATTTGGAGAAAATGGTAAACAGTAGATAGTAATCAATAACCAGACATGTTTTAATGCTCAGATAACTCCAATTGCCAGCTCTCTAGAATGTGAATTTTTAATTCGGTTTACAACTCCTTGTATTCATCCAAAAAAAAAAACGTCATACAACAAATTACATGATCATTATAAGCAACTAATATGCAGCTTAAGACCAAACAAATTCATGTAAATATACACATTCTACTGGTCAAAAAGGACAATCACCTGGTTTGACACTGCCTTGGCCATGCGCCTAAACTCCTTCTTCATTACAGATTTATTCAGCAAACTTGAAGGCTTGTTCTGTTTCTTGGTCTTTGAAGTAGCAAGCAACACTGATTGATCTTTGCCGCCAGGCTGGATAGTCACAGTCTTCTTGTTTGCTAGGCCTAAAAAGTCATGACAGCAGCAGTTTAACTAATGCTTAACATGAGCAATGGAAAACTAAAATAGCTAAAACTAGAAATCTAACTCATTCAGCAATGCAATGTTCCGTTCAATGACTATTACAAATTCAAGTTATTCTTTCATGTAAGAATATTCCATACGACATACTAACGGGATTAAGAGACTTATCCCACGTGCTAGGTGCTCTCTGGCTAGTGCGGAGTAAGGGGACAGGACAGATACTACATGTAGTCTTCCCCTTTCATTTCTGCAAAGAGCCTCAAACTTGTAACTCAATTATGGTTCACCAAAAAGGCTACTCCATCTTCGAGCCATGGCTTGCCCACATAAAACATACTAATGGAATATGGAAAATAGCTGAACTTCATTACAATTTGAATGCATATATTACATATTTCCAGTTTTCCAACATCACATTAAGTGCAAGTAGGAACAAAAATATACTCTTACAAAACAGCTATCAGTTTAGCTCGAACAATAAAACATTTCCCCAAAACCTAATACCATGTACTACCGTATAAGCTCAAGGTACCACTATTCGCAACAGAAACCAAATTTGTTAAATCGACATAAGCACAGGGTAATGTTTACAATACTAACCAGAATGCTTGTAAGAGTGAAGATTGTAAAGATTGTTAGGCTCTTTGCTGAATACGACACCGGCGGTACCATTACCAAACTCCTTCACCAAAAATGAGTTGGTTTTCTTGACGATCTCCCAAACCAGTTGCGCTGGAACTGTCGTCATTTTTATACCACCTACCCTGTCAATTGGATCACAAATTAAGCTAAATTAATCACGTCGATTGATCTGCAGAGAAGCAAAGATGCATTCGGGACTTACTGTGAGTAGCAAAAGGGTCTGTAGAGTTTCGGTTCGACGGCCTGAACTAGAAGACGCAATAAACTTAAAAGGAAGACGGCAGTGAAACCCTAACAGGGAAATTGGTACAAAACATTATATTACCGAACTGCCCTCTCTATTTTATTTTCTACTTTTTTTCCAATGAGAAAATTATCATTTTTATCGCATTTATGTTATTTTTTACAAATTTTATTTGCAACTCTTTATGCTGCTTTTTACAAATAAAAAGGATTGAATAATTAAAATAATATTTATAATGAAGCACGAAACACTTAAAATTAAGGTGTGAGATTGGACGTTGTCGTTCATTAATTACATATATTATTTTTATATTATATAACACAAAATATTTGTCAAGAAAATATACTATAAGATGGATTATCTTTATATGATTATTTCTTTTATTAAAATTTTATTTATATAATTATATTTATACGTAACAATACATAGATGATCTTGATGTGATCATATCTTTTATTAAAATTATATTAATTTAGGCATGGAGAATATTTCCTTTCATGATCATCTTTTACGGTTATTATGATTTAAACAGCATCGGATAATGCAATAATCATCCAAGAAATAATAACACACTTCAGAAAAATGAAGGGGAAAAAAGCAAATCTCATTCTCAAAGTAGATCTCGAAAAAGTTTTTGACAAAATGGAGTGGGCGTTTATTAGGGAAACCTTATTCTACTTTAAATGGCTCAAAAACTGAATATTTCTAACCATCTAGAGGAATAAGACAGAGAAATCCTATGTCACCTTACCTGTTCATTCTATGCTTGGAAGTCCTATCGAGAAAAATCGAGCAGGAGGTCAAGCTGAAACATTGGACTCCTATAAAAATTTCCGCCAAAGGACCAAAAATATCACACCTCTTTTTTGCCGACAACCTGGTCCTGATGAGCAAAGCAGACAAAGGAACCTGCGAAACCATCAAACGCGTTATGGACACCTTCTGTGATTCCTCAGGCCAGACGATTGTATATCTTCAATAACAAGTTCAATATTCATCAGTCACAAGTTCCACGGAAAGACACTCACAAGATCAACAACACACAAGATCAAGTTCACCAATAATAAAGAAGTGCAATGTAATGAAATGCAATGTCAAGTATAGTGATGCATGTCTGACCTAATGATACACACCCGCTGTCTCTCAGTCCGAGACCCATGGGGGACATATCTGTCCATGCATCCATCGCGGCGCGCGATACGTCCCTCGAAATATAATATCCGTCACGGCGCGCGACACGTCCCTCGAAATATTGTATCCATCGCGGCGCGCGATACGTCCTTCGAAATGGCACATCCTCTTTAGTTTCTTATTCTTTCTCAATGCACATAACACTTATCACAACCACGTCTCAGAACAATGCAAATGACATGTTCACACAAATAATGAGGAGATGACCATTTTCATAACATTGCTCAAATCACAACAACACAATCATGATATAACTTCAACAATGATTCAACAAGTCTTTCAAACAATTCTCAACACATCACACAAACAATTGATCACATTACTCCCAAACATATACCACAAGGAAATACATGAATTCTATACGCTTAACAAGGGTTTAGAAATCCACTTGCCTCGATCTATCGAACATTAACTCCGGGACTTGAGTCTTCCCCTTTCGTTAAACTTCCAACTCAATGTCATCTATTCAAATAAATGACCACAATAAAATTTCAAAACTAACAACATCTATATTATTATATGTCTAGCCTAGACCCAAGAACTCACCCAAACCTATAAGCAAGATCTTAAATCTTGATGTCAATTAACATGTCAATTCTCATATTTTTAAATTTCAGGTCTAGGATTATATTCTAAAATCTCCAGTATCATGAATCTAATAATATTCAAATAATACAATACATATAGTATTTAATTAGATCTATCAATATATCACAACTTTGATAATAATGTGGTACCATATTTTTAATTGGAGTCGCAGGAAGAACGAAGGAAAAATATGTGTCCAGCAACCAACTAGTACGTCTACTACTTAAATTCCATTATTCCTCACTTAAATCTCCCAAGGACCACTCACTGTACAATTATTACCACCTAATCATTATTCAATGATTGCACTCTAAACCCATTTTTCCACTCACTCATATTCCAATTTCAAATATAATTTTTTTGTCAAACCCACCTTCCTTGATTATCTTTCATTGCCAATATTAATAATAATATTAATTCTAAACAATCATAGCTGCTCATTAAATATAAAAGAGATGAACAATTGCATCCTTATTAAGTTATGATCATTACCTGGACGAAGTGCATCGACGACGGAGGTGAGTATTCCAACCCTTTCTATTTTCTTTTTTCTCGGCTGCGTGAACTGCTGTTGTTCACAACTGCCAGCAACATTTGCCCTTTTATTTATTTATTTATTTTCCTTTTCTATTATTATTAGCAACAAAATAATCTTTTATTAAATCTGAAATCATGTCACTCATTTGTATAAGTCATAAATTATTTATAAAATCTACTAAAAAGGGCTAATATAAAAATAATGAGTAAAATTCATAAATTGACTAAGAGGGTTGTTACAGACAAGTGGTTACCAAATGGAAATCTATGAGGGAACAAATACATGGACCACTAATGAAAGAAGAATACGTACTTCGAGTAGGAGACATGTACCATACATTAGGAGAAAGTACTCAACCACTAATATCCGTCGAATTACCAAAACAAATATTGTTACTAGTACAGAGTACCTACATAAATCCTACATCAAATTTATCGGATACGGCTATTTGGAAACCAAACTCAAAAGGAATTCTAACTACATCCTCTGCTTATAGGTTCTTACAAGAAAATAAACAGGAAGATCAACAAAACATTAGCAATCCTAGTTGGATATGGTCACTCAAATGTCCAAATAAGATTAAAATTTTCCTTTGGCTCTGTCACCACAATAGATTACCAACTAAAAGCTACCTCAAATCTATAGGGATTGATGTCAGCGACCTTTGCAATCTATGCAAAAAACCAGAAACAATCAAACATATTTTCGTGGAATGCACGAATGTAAGGCAGTTGTGGAGGAAACTGGGGGTAATTTACACCATAAATCAGTTCACAAATAACCAAGGCTCTGACTGGTTAGCACTACTAAAAAGCCTCAACATTAACATAAAAAGTCATACAACTTGGAAGGAAGTTTTTCCCTTATATATATGGAACATATGGTTAACAAGAAACAAAAACTACCATAATAATGAGAAAAAAATATTTCATCAAAGAACGCTTTGTATCATGTTGTTGAATACTATGCTCTTACAAACAATACACACACGGAAGATAAAAATATTATCAACTACCTTAAATGGACAACACCCAGCCAGGGTTACAAGCTCAATAGCGATGGATCGTTCATGGGAAGCACAAGACAAGGCGGAACATGTGGAGTCATTAGGAATAGCAAGGGTGATTGAGTTGTGGGATATATGAGAAACTTGTATATGGAAAATAACTTGAAAGCTGAATTGATAGCACTTCTGCAGGGACTTCGAATAGCACTAGAAAGAGGATTAGTACCATTGGAAGTTAACGTCGATTGCAAGGAAATTAAAACCCTCATTCGAGGAGCACACCCCACTTACGAAAATATTCTTTCTGATTGCAGGGATCTACTTCATCGCCTGGGGAACCCCCTAATACACCATATCTTTAGAGAAACAAACCAAGTGGCAGACGCTCTAGCAAAGGAAGGCGCTAAAATGGATCAAATCAACTCTTTTTTGTGCATGAAACTTCCTCCGGTGTTTGTATCCAACAAACTAGAAGCAGACAAAGAAGGAACTCCATTTGTTAGACTATCTAAGAAATCTTTTGCAAGCAACTCATGTAATAGTACTAGTAATAGTATGCCCTTTGTAATTAACTCATGTAATAGTACTAGTAATAGTATGCCCCATCCTCAGAACACCAATAGTAGGTGTCCTATTTTGCCACTTGCTGGTAACAATGTAACAATGCATATTACGTAACATATATATCACTCTGTTTTGAACAAAAAAAAACACATAAAGTTTGTTATGACATGTGTTTTTGGTTGCTGAATTACTCATTGAGAAGCCTCTAATCGAATTTATATGAATTTTACGGAGTAAATAAATAATAGTATAACAATAAAAAAACAAATTACTCATTGAGATAACCTCTAATCAAGTTTAATGGTGTAGCCTAAAAGTCACTCAATCTATTTAATTAATTTTTTCATTAAAATTTAATAATATGAAGTTTTTATTTAAAACCAATTTTTAAAAAAATTAGAAATATATATATTTAAACCATTTTAATGACTCGACCCATTAGAAATACAACATGTTTTGTGATAATGTACCAAGATAAAAACAAGATTTAGATTAACTTTTATATAACCAGATTTAGTTTGAGATTGAACTACAGTTAACAATAACTTAATATAACTTCAATTATAAATGATTCGTTAGGATAATGTTTAACCAAATTCAGAAAACAAACAATTTGATTAATTGACATATTACTTTTCGAGTGAAATAACAAGAAAGAGAAATTTATTTCAAAGAGATTACTTTGCCTTTCCAAAGATGAAACAGATTTTGAATCCAGCTGAATTAGGATTACGAAGTATATAAAAGAAGCTAAAAATAACCATGCTATAAAACAAAAATAAGGAGAAGAAATAAGTTTAAATAGATATATTTTTTTCCTTCAAATTTTTTGTTTTAGATAAAAAAAATTGACATTAGCAAATCTTAATGAAAAAATTGATTAAACAGATCGAGTAACTTCGTAAGTAAATTTTAATTGTTAAGTGATTTTTTAGTTAAAAATCAAAATTAAGTGACTTTATAAAAGAAAAATTCATAGTTGAGTGACCATATGAAACGTTATTTCTAAAATAAGAAAAAAGACTGTCAAACTCAAATAAAATTTCTACCATTATAACCACATATATGTCATTGCAGATACAATAGTGTTCTCTTTTTTTTTTTTTTTTTCTATTTTATGTTCTACAAACACTGTTATACCAGAAAATACACTCCAAATGTTTGTTAGGTTTCTTTCCAAAAGATCGATAGTTGGCCAAACTAGTCAATTGGACCTTAAATTAGGTAAAAGAAAAAAGATTGACGGCTAATAATTAGACACGTTAATATCGGTAATTAATTGTTCTATAAGTCGTTACACATATCGGAATCTACAGTTACTTTTAATTTTCCACTCTAATACTAAGTACATTATTAAGTGCCTAGATAGACATAGATGAACTTATTATCTTTGCAAAAGGACAATTCAAGACAAGTCTGACAATATTAAAATATTAGATTCATAATTCAGACGTTTCGGGTTTGAATTTCCTCCGTAATTTTGATGACTACGTGACATATATTAAATGTTACAGTAGATAAGGTTATTTTTTATATGTTTACGAAGTCACTGTCGACAAATGAAATCAGTTTCTTTGTAATTAATCACATAAGAAAATCCGCACAATATAATTATGTGGACAAGGGGATATTGGTTCAATTAGATTATTCAAATGATTCTGGCAATTAGGCGGCAGTAACAAGATTAATATTCATTAGTGAATTAGTTCTAATTAGAAGAATAACTTCAAAAGGAAAAAGTATTTTAAATTTATAGTCAAAATTTCCAGAAGATAATGAAATATATATTACTGAAATAAAAAGTACAAAAATATAAAAATTGGAACCGAAATAATGACTTTTTGGCAAAAAATGATTTCAGGTTTAATTGAAGGAGCCGTTTGGTTGATTGTAATTTGTAGTATAATTAATCACGTTATAAGGTACAACATAATATAATGCAATGTTTAGTTAGTGGTATAAGAAAAATTAAGTATCGCATTAAGTTGTGCATAAATTTATGTATGTGAGATTAAATATGAAATAAAAATATGTGTATTAGCAATAAACAAATTTGACTATTTAAAGGACAAGAATGATTTTAGTGCAAATAATTCTCGTATAACATTAATCCTTTCTTTAGTCACTGCATAATGATTTTTTTTATTAATTACTATTACAAAACAATTAATTCATTATTAAATTCAGATTTCACCTCAAAAAATTAAAGGATATTCTCATGTTCGTAATTTGAAAACAAGTTTCATAAGTTAGTTTTTTGCAATGACAATACATAAGTTAATTATTTATTAATTTATACTTATATTTTTCTTCTACGATTTTCATCACATATATACTTCAATATTAATTATATCCTTTTTAATTATTAATACTAATTAGCATGAGATGCAATCCAACACACATGTTCGAAAAATTCACTATATAAACCGAACGCTACGTAAGGTAGAGGTACAAGAGTTTTATTTCTATTCTAACTGTAAAAAGTGACAGTTGACACCAAGAGATTGAATTCTTCATAGACTTTTCATCTACTCTAGAAAATAGATTAAATTAGGCACCTTCTGACTATTAACTATTGAAGAAGAAAAAAACTTCCATTTACTTTTACTTTTACATTTTTTCTTTTTGTACATGTTAATTTTAATTTATTAAAAAAAATCATTTAATAATATTTTACTTTCAAATCATTTTGAAAAAATCTAATACGAAATATTAATTTATCAATCAATATTTCTTAACGCCTTTAAAGTCCCATGGCCATGGATAAGTAAGAGGGTAAGTTGAGAGTATACTCTACGTCTAAAATATAGATCATGCATTCCCAATTAAAAAGGATGACTTTTAGTTTATTTATGTTAGCAACAAACTTGGTTTATGTTGACTTTTCTCTATCCATGTTTTTTTATTTTTCTTATTTGGTGATCGATATTATAATGGAACATGATTAATTTAAATTTATATTATATATAACTCATTTAGAAAAGTGCTCTCTATTAAAAACTTTTTTATATTTAAAGCTCGAAAATGAGACATATGATCAAGAGAAAAACAATCTTTATCTATGGTATAATCTGCACATGTATACATAATTATACACTTCAAACTATAATTTGATTAGGACTAAAAAAGGAATACAAAGAAATGTGAAGGAACAAATAACCAAAACATAATTGCTTAGAAACCTCTTATTCGAAAACAATTATAAGATTAGATTGATTATATACGAGAGTCAACACTCAACACATCTATTTTTATGTGAATTGAGTTGTTAATTCTTTAAATATAACTATATATTATAATAAAAGAATAAAAATTGACAATTTTATGATAAAGAGAATTTAATATTATTTTAAAATTATAGCTAATGTTTCCGTATATAAATATCGCCTTCATTTGATATTAAGGAGCCTTTTTTGTTTCGGAAATTTTCTCACATTTTAAATATTTTTTTGGCATAAAAAGAAAGTGAATATTTCCTTCCTTTTTTGTTTTATTCTTTTCAAAATTTGTTTTTGCAAAAGAATTTTTAAAAATAGTAAGCGAAGTTTGGTTTGGTAAAAGTTTAAATTTTAAAACCTTTTTGTGATTTTACTCCCTCCAAAATATTTTTTACTTTCACCTTTTGAGATTCAAATAACTTGTTGGTTATTAGTCGATTTCTAATTTTTACCAAAGAAAAGTTTATATCTCTATTTAAACAGTTTATATACCTGCAAACAATTTGATCAACATTTTTTCCTCCACCATATTAATATACAAAAAAGTTTACAATTTATAATTAATTTTATAAAATTTTAAAATATTAAATTTATATAATCTAATTTAGTTTCAGAAATTAGTCAAACTTACCTTAAAAAATACTCATTTTGAAAAGGCTAAAAACATTAAAGTTTTGAACAAAACGCCACAAATCGGAAATTTCAAAGGCAAAATTAAAAGACAATTATTTGTACAGAAAAGGATGCCTCCATAATAAAACCCCATGAGAACAGAACATCAACATTGGGAACTGTGCATAGACTTGCAATAAATTTCCATAGAAATTTTTATTTCAAGATTTGTCTACTCTGCGAAAACAAGAACCAGTTTTCTTCTTCAAACCCAAACGTCTTTAATAGTAGCTTGGATTTTAGTTTTTATCTTCTTCTTCTTATTTTTTACTACTTGTTAATGACAAAATAGCAGCTTCACCTATATGGATTTTGATAATATCTGTTGAGATATTCTGTTTTAAATTTTAATTAATTTTCTTAATGACTAATGTGAAAAAATAGAATTGAGAGTCCCAATTTGGTGTTCAATGAAAGTTGAGTTTGGGAATATGGGGATTTTGGAGAATGGCAAAGACAACAAGCCTTTATCATTGAAAGTGCTTCAGTTTCTCTTGTTGTTTTTGGGTTTAGGAATTGCTTTATCAATTTTAAGTATGTGTATGCTTAGATTTGCAGAATTGAAGAATGTACTCCCTGTGGTTCAATCGAGAATAAATCCATGTTTTCAACGACAAAATAGTTTAGAGAATTGGATTAGGCCTCTATCAAACTTGCATCATTCAATGAATGATGCTGAGCTTTTCTGGAGAGCTTCATTTGTTCCTCAAATGAAAAAATTGCCTTTTAAGAGAACGCCTAAAATCGCGTTCTTGTTCTTAACTAGGGGCTCTCTGCCTTTGGCTCCGTTGTGGGAGAGGTTCTTCAAGGGGAATGAAGAGCTTTATTCAATCTACATTCATAATTTGCCATCTTACAAACCTGATTTCCCAACTTCATCTGTGTTTTATGGCAGGCAAATTCCTAGTCAGGTAATGTGATGGTACAAATTTTATTCAAAATTATGCACAAAATAGTTTCCCTAGCTTTTGAATTGTGTAAACCATTTTATCTAGTTACGTCTCCTCACATGAGAGGTTGATATGTTTTGATGCTCATTTAGAAGTGTTTAAGCCTTTAGAGAGAGTAGAATTTATTGACGTAATTATGTCTTCAATAGTGACACTTTCGAAAGAGTATCTAGCACCATTGTTTGTCAGAAATATTTTCATTTACAGGGTGAAGTTTATTTGCTTCTTATATTAGAAGATTGATTGATTTGAGTTATTTTGGTGACGCAAGGCTGCAACTTTCTGATTCCATTTTTCCATATCCGTATGTCAAAAGATATTTGTTGATGCTATTTCCATGTTTTTGCAACATTTAGTGATCCGAGTTGCTTTAGTATTCTTCTAAACGTTGATATAAGATAAGTAGAACTGACGAGGCTAGTTTGATTCCAATTTTTTTCAAAAAAAAAATGACATTTTGAAATAACAATTATGAGTTGTGTGATCATCTGAAATCACCTCTGAGTCTATTGTACTTAGTAGTAATATGTATTCTGGTCATAATTATGTGGCTTTAATTTCGCGTAGGTGGCAGAGTGGGGGGATATTAGCATCACTGATGCTGAAAGACGGCTTCTTGCTAATGCATTGCTTGATATCTCCAACGAATGGTTTATAATCCTATCAGAGTCGTGCATTCCTCTCCACAACTTCAGTGTTATCTATCGATACATATCAGAATCCAGGTACAGCTTTGTGAGTGTGTTTGATGATCCTAGATCTGTTGGAAGAGGGCGTTACAATTGGAAGATGTCACCTGTGGTTAAAATCACTCAATGGCGTAAAGGATCTCAGTGGTTTGAAGTTAACAGGAAATTGGCTGTTGACATTGTTACAGATGAGGTATACTACCCCAAATTTAAACAGTTCTGCAAACCATCATGCTATGTTGATGAACACTATTTCCCAACAATGCTGCACATCCAATCCCCTCATCTCCTGACAAATACGAGTCTCACTTGGGTAGACTGGCATAGAGGTGGTGCTCATCCTGCTACATTTGGAAAGGCTGATGTTACAGATAAGTTTCTCAAGCAACTTTCGGAAGGCCAGAGGACGTGTGTCTACAATAACCAGACGACTTCATATTGTCTCCTTTTTGCTAGAAAATTTTCTCCTAGTGCATTAGATCCTTTATTAAAACTCTCGTCCAAGTATCTAGGCTTCTGAAACTCCATTGCTTTGTGATCTGATATATTCAAGTATAAAAATCAGCATTCGGCCACATGATTGCTGAAGGACTGATGACATGATAGACATTGTCATGTTATACTAAAGATATATCGATATTTATGATCATGATGATAATATTATATGAAATCCCAGTATTTAATATTTGAGTTGGATGTCTACTGTACAGGCATGTATAAATTTTTTCACATCTATCACAATTTAGATGCTCTATTTGCAGTATGATACATCCAGAGGCGAATCTAGGATTTTTCGAATATGGGTGCACCAAGAAAAATGTATTAAGTGGGAATTGATCCTCAGTCCTCAAAGTCAAAAGCTCAACATTTAACCATGTGGACCAACTAGACTTTTTGTAGTACGGGTGCAAGAATATAATATTATACAACTATTAGAAAATATATACATAAAATATCTAATTTTACGAGGAGACCACGGGTTCGGGTGCCCTATTTTTTGCACCTAAATTCGCCACTGGATACATCAATACTATTATGATTCAAAATACCATTTGTGGAGATAAAACTGAACTTAATTATTGTGATCGACACTAAAGTTTTGTTCAACAAAGGGTTGTAGGGAATCATTTGCATACTAAGACTATTCAAGTGTGTAGAATCACTAAACTAAAGAAAGATACTTGCAGCATAGCTTACAACAGAAACTATCAAAGATGTTAACGAGCTATTTCATCGAACCACTTACAAGACATTGTATATATTACTCTATATGCCACAGGTGCCATTGGCAAGAAGTTTAAATTGTACATTCTGCTGAATGATTAGAACATGAGCATATCCTTCCTCCACTAACTTCCACCTTAATTTCATTTCAGAGAAGTTGATCTCTTTTTTTTTTAACTAAGAAAACATTTTTAAGACTGGACATTCTCATGTATCTTTACTGTTGTCCTACACATTTAGCAAGTTTCTGGTCAATGTACAGAGTCAGAAAGTATAATGGAGCAGGATGATTGAAAGAGAAAATCAAGAGTAGGAAGAAATTTTGTAGAAAAAGAATGAACCTGTATTGCTTTTCACTTTCCATTGAATATCTATACAGTAAAGAACCTTTAATCCAAGAGGTAAACTATAAAATGAGGGAAATTTAGATAAGGAAAACATACAGAAGAAAGGGCTTTTCTTACAACATTAAGTTGTAAGGTTTTGCATACTAGTAATTCATTTTCCTTTCTTCTTGTATAGACCTAAAAATCCGAGCTGCAGATTCAGATGCTGACTTTGGGTTATGGGGCACAACCTTGATGACTTGAATTTGCTGCTCCGTGTCGTTATCTTGAACTGGTTGATCTGAACCTTTTGCAGTTGGTGTGACAGGAAAAAGAGAAAGTGCACCCTTTTGCACCCTCTCAGGAGGACTACTTGCAGTACTTCCTTGCATGTCACTCCCTCTATCCGCCTGAATGATTCGATCACAATCTGACATGGCCGCGCTCTTCTGGCATGATATGTTGCATGGTTTTCGATGAGGCCTAACTAAGTTGACATCGTGCATAAATTGACTATTCTCCTTCTCACTTGACCTGATTCTGGAAAGTGGATTCATTTGCTCGATAGCTGAACTTGAAGCAGATGGCTTTATCACAGGCATGGAATACGGTTGAATGCAGGATGGATCAAAGAGTGCAGGACCAGGAAAAATCCCAGCACCTTGCTTGTGGGAAGTCGGTACACTATAAGGCACATTCGCGAAGTCTCCACCTATATGTGGAGATAGGGTCACAGGCCTGACACTACCATAAGCTGGCGCTATGATCCCTCCAGGCGGTGGACAAGGTCCTGTGTAAGGTTTATAAACAAGTCCTTCAGAAGGTGACCTTATTGGAACTAACCACTGATATCCAGGAGGTGGTTGGAAGGATCGAGGTGCTAATTTTGGATCGGATACAAAAGATCTCGATGTTGGTGTCCCTACATTTAGTTTTTGAGATGACTGCTGTGGTATATTCTTCTTATCATTATCTTTTCGGAGGGGAAGATAAACATTATCTGCCGTAAGTTCAAAATTGTTTGGTTTTGTAGAATTTTTCTGTTCCACCACAGGAGGTTCAAGAACATCATCACATGGCAAATTCTTCAAGGAAGAAAATTTGATAGAAGGTTGGTGGAGATAGAAGTTGTCTTTGAAAAATATATCTGGTGATCTGGCCATCATTTTCTGAACCTGCAAAGATGCTAAAATAAGTAAGTTCTTCCAAAATTTAAGCAAAACACTAAAAAACCTCCTTTACCCCCTTCTAGTTATTGATTTTTTGCAATTGCACTTTGCCTCTTCAAGACAACAAAAGAAAAAGGCAAATCTAACTAACTAATAGAAGTCTTTAAAGTACCTTTGTTAGTCTGTGTAGCTCAAATAGTTGTATTGCAAAGATCCGTTGCTGGCTGAAAAATAGTGAAACACAAGTTAAATGGTAGATTTCAGAAAAAATATTGGAAGAGGAAACAGAATAAGATCAGCCTAACATTATTATTTCTCAGAAATTTGTTGAAGAATATGATTTTAAGGTTTATGCAAGCGAAGCAGTGATGACAACAAACATAGACCTAGAGGCTACACTAACATGAAACTTCATATCGATAATTACAACTTTGAGGTTCTTGTATAAGTATGAATATGGTGTTTATGCCAATTTGAGTACTTTAGTTTTCATCTACTTTTATAGGTCATAGTTCCCGAAGATAACACCTTTATGAAGATGAAACAGATGTAATGGAGCGAAAAGAAAAATATATGATATGAACATGCATGATATAGGTTGAAAGTAGACAAATTGTGATCAGCAGATATCTTCGACTAACCCCTAGATCAAGCCACACATTTTCATTTCTACTGCCATGATAAGTTGGATATACATAAAAGATGATCAGTTAAAGAGACTTACTGTGCAATGGTTCTTCTTGTTTTCCAGAATAATTCTTGCCCTATCAATGCTATGACATTATTTGAAGACATTTTTTCTACTAATCTAGAGTTCAAGGAGGAAGCTTCTGAGATCCCTTCACTTCTGCCTTCACCTGCTACACCTGGAGCACCACTAATCTGGTCTTCAGGACAGTCAGAAGAGGATTTAACTCTCTTCGGACTCTGATGGCTGTCTCCGTGAGGCAGAAAGGAACACGATGGACCTTCCATTATGGAAGCACATCTCTTAATCGTGGCATCATCATGCTTCTCATCAGTAACATCTTCTGCAGCCTTCCTTTTGTGTAAAATCCAAGAGTCTTCATCAGATTCAGAATTAGAATCACTACATCTATTCAAGTCACCTACTAGACCACATCTATTTTCCGGAGCACTTGATACAAATGATTTACTAATATTTAGCTTGCCATGTCCTGGACTTGGAGCTTCATGCACCATTGTCGTCTCTATAGTTGACAGATGAGGAGCAGGTAGTTTAACACAATGTTCTCTCTTTTGGTACTTTGCTAGATCTCCAGCTTGACTTATACTATGCTCCATGCAATTTAGTTGCATCCTGTCTGTATCCTTATATTGCTTTTCGAAAACGCTTTGAAATTTCAAAGAAGGTTTTGAGTTTGATATAACCATTTTTTCCTTGTCTGCACTCTTATGTATGTTACCATGATATAGAGGTTTCCCTGATGTGACGAAATTCGGACCACAAAAATCATTTTCCCTTCCTAACTTATTGGCAGAAGGGTTACTATTATAGTATGGTAAGCTGTGTGGATGAATAGGATTAAGCTGAGATGTAGCACGCAAATTCCCTTTAAGACATAAAACTTGAGGATTTAGCGACTTGACTGGTGGAACATCAGGATGTCTCATAGTAAAGTTCATCCCTCCAGAAGAAAACGGAGGTATCTCAACCAAATGAGAAGACTCAGATGAATTGTGGAGAAAATAATTCCTTTTGTTGCAACCAACCTACAGGGTGTTCAAGAGCTCGTGTGAGGAGATCGAATGGGACAGCATAATGAACCTTCTTGGTGATAGCAGTCATAATTGGTCTCAAGATATTCTCATCTAAGGAAACACACTGCATAATCAATCTATGAAGCAAACGTACAATTTTCTAATACCTTGAGTTGGCAATGAATGAAGAGGATAAACAGATTCACTCAATCTGAAACAGCACAAGCAATAAGTAAACAAAAGGAATGGAAGTAGGTTGAAAATCCAAAGGTTTGGGATGATGAAAACAGGAAATATTTCTCTAATATAGTTTACCTCCTATTTCTAAGACCATACGAATTGCATAGATTATTTGTGTTCATCATACAAAACTCAAAACGACAAGTTATCATAATTCTATCAAACAACATACTACCAATACTTGGAAGTCGGTCGGAAGAACACAGCAAATTAAGTACTTACAAGACTAGAAGATGCTGCAGGAATAGAGTTTCCACTATTAGGCGGGAGAGGCAGTATTGGCATGGTTGCAGGAGTAGAACTAGAGGTGAAACTTTGAGGCGATGACTGTTCACAAAGAGCCATTTTGTTTCTGGGAGGTGCTCTTGGACCTCCTTTATCTGCTGCATCATTTATATGTAATCTAGGAAACAAAGGATCCATATGCCTCTCTTCCTGATCTTTTTCTGTCTTCATCTTTTCCTTCTGCTTCACGTGTTAATTAAGATTAAGATGAAGCCTACTCTCTGTATGCTAACACAAAATTTCACTACTTTTCACGTAAACGAACCATTTCATAGCTCAACACTTACAATCCAAATTCTGTTCCACCAAAGCTATAAGTAACCACAACAACTAGTCATCCCACCTCAAAAGATCGATTCTTTTGATTGTAAATCAGTAGCAATAAGCAAAACCACATGGAATTACAATTCAATCTTGATGCAAGAGAAAGAAAAAAAACATATCTGTCTGTGATACAAAAGAGCAAATTCTTCGACTTCCTCAAATAGAGGATCCCAATCTAAAATGCTTTTAGCACATAAAACAATGTGGAAAATAAAGATAGCAAATATAAAGAGGAAATCTTAGAAGAAGATCAGATCAACAAATAGATGAGAAGGAGAATAAAATGAGGGGAATGTGGGGTGGCTAGAGAATTAGTGGAACTTCCATGAGTAATGGAAGTTAAAAGGCAGAGAATTAGCAGTACGTAAATATAAAAATTAAAAACAACATGTAAATAGTGACTGAGTCGCTCTCCTTTTCTTTCTCTTTTAAGGCAAATGCCGAAACAACTGTGAACGCGTTATCGAACCACATGTAAGAAATTGTCCAATCTTTTTACGAAATATCTGCCAAATCTCACCATACGCTTTTTCCTCAAAGGACTAAAAACTTACCCGAACCCGCCGCTTATTATATCGCATAAACTATTTTCTACATTAATATATTCTTATTGAATAACGCGTTTTCTAATAAATGTATGACGTGCATTTTTTTAATTCTACAAAATGGAGTTTTAAAAGGCTATTTTGCAACTTTTCACATGTTAATTAATTTGTTTTGTATTGGTCCGAAATCCAAAATATAAAATCAAATGTGTAAGTGAAGGAATTAAAGTTTAAACAAGTGCATCTCCAATTCGAACTTCAAATATTTGAATTCTCCTTTTGTATTTTATGTTCCACAAATTTTATTCTTTCGCTATTTAAGCTTCAATTTGTATATATGTATTAATGTTTGGATTAGCTTTCTCTAGTTTGAGTTGAAAAGGCAAAAGAAGAGAACCTTCTTTGTTTGATCTCTTGTGTCATATTTAAGGTGCATGTGGAAACAAATTCAAAATAAGCTAATGAAAATATGACCCATTCAAGCTTAACTCGTTAATTTTGCCGTCTAATAGTTGAGTTGATTCGTGCTAAATATGTAGCCCAAATACGAGTGTCAATGAATATAAGGTTGAATGTGGAAAACAACAAAATAAACTCATCAAAATATGACCCGTTCAAGTCATCCATGTTAACTCGATAATTTGCTGTCTAATAGTTGAGTTGATTTGGGATAAATATGTAGCTGAAATACGAGTGTCAATGAAGATAAGGTTACGTTGAATGCAAAAGCCAATAAAATAAGCTTATCAAAATATAACTCGTTCAAGTCATTCATGTTAACTTGATAATTTTATCGTCTAGTAGTTGAGTTGATTTGAGGTACGTAAATATGTATCCCAAATATGAGTATTCATAGACGTGCATGAATGCCACCTTTAATGTGTTTTAAATTTATGACTCATAATACTACACTTGATTCATAAAAGATACATAATTTCGAAACAAAACCTGTTTGGACGCTCTAATCTAAGTTGTACCCATGACAGACCTCCTCCACCACCAAATTTTATATGTATATATTTTAACTTCAAAATTTTGACGATACCACTTTGCACTACTTGTCGTCTCCATTATTTCATCACCATGAAAGAGCCATAATCACCAAATAACATACATAACCTTCACCTTAACAAATAAATCATTGCATTTATAATCATGGGCCAATTGACAATGGAAACAGTCGATGTAGGAGTTATAATTCAAAAGAGAGCTGCAAGTTGAAAGTTTCTACATTCCTTGCAAATGATACGATTGTATCAGGCATTAATGTTTTTAACTTCTTAACTTCTTGCAAATGGTACGATTGTATCAGACATTAATCATTTTAACTTCTTAACTTCGGCAAAAAAATGTCTTAGGGTGGCTTGGGAGTCCTTGTATATCTAAAGCTGTGTAGGCCATAACTTCAGTATAAAAATATCTAATTTAGAGAAAAATTATTGAGATAATGGAAAGGAAGAAGGATATATAGTAAAATAAAAGAAGTGTGAAGTCATTTCAAGAAGTTAGTTATGTGTCATTGTTAAGAAGTTAGGAATTTGGAAGTTGATGTATAAATACTTAGCTTATGTCATTATAATGTAATCCAAGAATTCTATTCAAAACTTCATCTTCTTCAATTCTTATTTTTCTTCTCGTTTCATCAAAATCTTCATGGTATCAGAGCAGGTGACAAAATCTGAAGAATTGTTCATCTGAGTGTTCCTGTGTGTGTTACCTTTGAAGATCTGGAAAACAGAATCTGAGAAGTTAGTTTTTTTTTGTGTTAAATTTCCGTTGTGCAATTGAAGAAGAAGAGAGATAGTTAACATGACACAAAGAGTAACTGGTGATCAAGCCACGACTGGAAACATCAGTGTGGATGGAAATTCTGGAAATCCAAGTTTCATTCTAGTTATGTCAATGAGTCAAGGGGTTGATTATAGTCATCCTCTGTTCTTGAGTCCCACTGATATCGGTGGTGTAAATTTGATTTTGTTTCAACTTATTGGAATAGAAAATTATGCATTGTGGAGTAGGTCAATCAAATTGGCCTTACTAGGCAGAAACAAGATTGGTTTGGTAGATGGATCATGTAAGAAGGAGGATGTAAGGACTGGATTACAAGGTCAATGGGAAAGAGTTAATGCCATTGCGTTATCATGGCTTCTGAATTCAGTTTCAAAGAATTTATTAGGAGGAGTGGCATTTGCTTCATCAGCTCAAAGTGTATGGAATGGTCTGAAGGAGAGAGGTTTGATCAGTTAGATGGATCAAGAACCTTCGGCCTGCACAAAGAGATAACAACATTACAACAAGGTACAAAATTTGTATCAGTGTATTTTACCAAACTCAAAGCCTTGTGGGATGAATTTGAGGCGTTTGTGCCACCTCCTAGTTGTGATTGTGAGAAGGCAAGAGGTTTTGTTGATCATTTGAATCGACAAAGTTATATCAATTCTTGATGCGATTAAATGAATCTTTTGGACAAGCAAGAAACCAGATCTTGTTGATGAGTCCAATTCTTGTAATGAATCAAGCTTATGCTATGATTGTTAATGATGAGTGTCAAAAGTGACTTTAAGTAGGTCAGTTATGGGGTTAAGTTCTATGAGTAGTACTGGAATGGAGGCTCTAGGAATGTATTCAAGAACCGGAGGAACCTCTGCTACACAAGGCTATAACAAATTCAAGAAGAATTTTGTAATTGTGTGTGAATTCTGCAGATGCAAGGGGCACACCAAATATCAGTGTTATAAACTGATTGGATACCCTTTAGATTTCAAGTCCAAGAGGAAATTGAATGCTGGAACAAGAAATTGAGCATACATGGTTGGTAATAATGATAATAATGCAAGAAAAGATAGCTATGAAGATATGTCTGGGGGTCCTTTTTTCAGTTATGGGAATAACACTAATGTGGCTATAAAAGGTCACACTGGGATGTAGATGAGTGTTCGACTCAGGTGCAAGGATGTAATTTCACTAGAGATCAATACAACCAAATTCTTCAGATGCTCAAGCAGAACCAAAGATGTGGTCACAAAACTGAAGATGGAGGCCAAACACATGAAGCACAGGCTAATACTACAGGTAACGCCTTGTTAGTTTCTGAAAATAATGAAGTCTGGATTATAGATACAGGTGTATCCAATCATATGGTGTCAAAAGTTGGTATGCTCAATAAAGAATCTGTAGTCAAGGTGAAAGATCCCAAGCATGTGTACTTACCTACTGGTGAAGTGTCATATGTGTCTCATACAAGAATATGTCATATATAACTAAGAAGTGTAATTACAGATGTGTTTCACATACCAGAGTTTAAGTACAATTTTCTGTCAGTAAGCAGGGTGACTAAGGATTTAAACTGCTCAGTTACTTTCTTTTCTCATTTTTGTGTGTTTCAGGAGATCTACACTGACATGGTGAGGGAAGTTGGTAGAGAAGATGGTGGTCTATACTTGCTGTTAAAGAATTGACACAAGATCAATTAAAACATCAGTCATGTGTTGTGCCTGAAAAGAAGCTAGATATACAACAATTGTCCGAGGAACAAGTGGATGTGTGGCACAAGAGACTAGGACATGGATCTTCTCATATGATGAGTAAAGTTTTTCCTGTTAATTCAGAAGTAGTAAATAGAGTGCTAAACAAATGTACTGTGTGTCCTTGTGCAAAACAGACTATAAATGTGTTTCCAGTTAGCAGTATTAAAAATAGTCAAGTGTTTGATTTGATTCATTTAGATGTATGGGGTCCATACAAGCAAACAAATTTTGATGGTAACATATATTTTCCAACAGTGATTGATGATTTCTCAAGGATGACTTGGTTATTTCTTTTGAAAAACAAATCAGATGTGTGTGTTGCTTTAGCTCATTTTCTGTAATTTATAAAGACATAGTTTGACAAAACAGTAAGGAAGGTAAGGTCTGATAATGGGACTGAATTTATGAATTCTGTGTGTGCTACTCTACTTAAGGAAATGGGTATAATCCATCAGAGGTCATGTCCTTACACTCCACAGCAGAATTGTAACACCCCGTATTCGAAACAGACGAAAATGCAGATTTTGAGAAGTTGCAGGTGCAACTTACGGTCACCATCCACGGACCGTAGGTCAGACCACGGCCCGTGCTGGTGGTCCGTGGTTCGCCACTGCAACCCCTCCCCAGCCAGCTTAGAAAATTGGTTAAGTCTCGACTCAGGGACAGACCCACGGTCCGTAGATCAGACCACGGTCCGTGGTCTGTGTCCGTGGATCAAGACCTCCTTTACCCAGCCTCTGACATGAACTACGGTTGACCAGCACGGACCGTCGTTCGATCCACGGTCCGTAGGTCTGACCGTAGATCGAAGGATAGCAGCCAGTTAGCTGAAAATTCTGATGGGTCAACTTCAGATGGTCATAACTTTTAGAAGAAAATGAATTATGTGTCCCATGACCTATGGTTAGATAGATAATTGAATTACCTTTCCAACACCACCGAGTTTGCTAAATTCCGACCTCCGAGTAAAGAGTTATGCCCGTTTTAGTGAAGACCTGTCGGGCAGACTCGAACTACGGACCCAATCTACGGACCGTAGATTGACCTACGGCCCGTAGGTCCAAACCGTCGGTCACTCCGACATCAGTTAATTCAGGGGTCCTTTGGTCTTTTCCTATTTCGTTTAACCCCTAAGATACGTCGTTTAGACCCTAAATCATGAGGTTTTAATTAGTTTAAGCCTAGAAACATAACTAGAACTTACCTAAGTCAAATCATTAATCAAACTTAGAAGAATTAGAAGCAAGAGAGGAGAAAAAGGTCAAGAACCCTAGTTCAAGAACGCAGCGAGGTTTCTTCAGTTCCAGCCCCGAAATCGAAAGATTTCTCCGTGGAATTCGTCACCAGGTATGTGGGATTTCACTAGTGGGTTCCTTTCGCCCATTAGGTCCCTAGAATTCAGTCAGATTCTTGATTCCCTTATCATGAATAGACCTAGGGTTTCTAGAATTATAGCAGATCATCATGAATTAGTTATTTAAATGTTCCAAATCAGATTATCATGTTATTGCTCAGTTTATCGCATGAATTTCAGAACCCTAGCTATGTATTTCTTTAGTTCTTGAATTACACATGCTAGGTCAGATATTTCAGAATTCAGTTTTACATGCCTCAGTTTATGAATGCATCATTATCAGATTAATTGTTGCATTCTCAGTTTGCATGTTCAGTTTCGAGCTATCCAGTATTTACAGAAATTCAGTCATAACTAGTTAACCACTTAATTCATTGGGAGTAACATAATACCGAGTTGGACTAGGGTTTCAGCGTACCCATATAGTCCCAGAACTACGAGCCACGTAGGTGTAAGTCCCCTCTGTGGGCAACATCAGTTTAGTGATCACGCCAGCATGCCTCTATACCTCTGGCAGGGTATATTGGGTCCTCTCGATGGGGCGTATACATCGGACTCCACATTTAGCTCATGTGGTTTTATGTCGGTTATTAGTAGCTCCCACAGTTCAGTCAGACTCTATTGCATTGACCATATTTCAGTACAGTCAGTATTCAGTCTCAGCATGTTATAAATTTGGTCATTGCATCAGTTAGCTCAGTATTCAGTATTTTCAGTATCTATATCATGTCCAGATGATTTCATTGCTTTATTGCTTTGTTCAGTTATATGTTCTTTCAGCTCTACTCCATCTTGCATGCTCAGTACCTTTCAAGTACTGACGCATATGTGCGCTACATCTTCTCGTGATGTAGGTTCAGGTTCTCAGTATCCAGATCACGTTTAGATCGGTTCCCGATCTCCAGTTCAGCAGAATCAGTGGTGAGTCCTCATTCTCCGAGGACAATAGTCATGAGTTTCTTTTCAATATTTTTAGTCTTTAGTTTCAGTTTTGCTAGATCTAGTTGGGGCATGTCCCAACATTTCTAGTCAGTTTAGAGGCTTATTTCAGACATAGATAGATTCAGCTTAGTATTGAGTTAATAACTTCTTTGTATTAAACTCATCAGTTTTCATATATCTCAGTTATAGTATATGGGTATTCCCCATCTTTTCATCTTATTTATGATTTAGCTTCCGCACAGTTTCTATTATTCAGATTGTATTTAGTATGCTCATGATCATGTCAGCAGGGTTAGCTTGGGATCACTTGTGGTCCTATGTCCCGTGTCCGCGTCTTGGGGGTAGCTCGGGGCGTGACAAACTTGGTATCAGAGCACTAGGTTTAAGAGTCCTAGGATGTCTGAAAAGCCGCACTAAGTAGAGTCCTTTTCATGGGTGTGAAGTGCACCACATCTAATGAGAGGGAGGCTATGAAGTGTTTTAGGAAAACTTCACTTTCTTGATATTCTATCGTGCGTTGGTATGATCTACTTTCTAATCCATCGTTATGCGCTTAAGATCATGCCTCCCCGTAGAGCTAACGCCAGGAATGCTAACGCAATTCCTCTAGTCCCAGACCATGAGGTTAAGAATGAAGAGTTTCAGAATGCGATCCAACTTTTGGCTCAGGGTATGACCAACTAGAACAATCAGCGGGTTCCAGTTCAGGCAAATGCCAATGATGGAGCAGTGGCAGCTAGAGTTTGAGATTTTGTTATGATGCATCCGCCAGAGTTTCTAGGGTCACAACTTGGTGAGGACCCATAGAACTTCATTGATGAGGTCAAGAAGATCTTTGGAATGATGCAAGTGACTAGTAATGGTAGGGTTGAGTTGGCATCCTTCCAGCTTAAGGATGTGGCTCACGTATGGTTCACTTAGTGGAAAGACAACAGGGCTACTTTGTCTTTTGTAACTCCTTATATAGCAGTCCAATTCAGTGTTAGCCCAGAAACTCTCTCAGAACCCTTCTCAGTCTCTACTCCAGTCGGTGACCCAGTTATAGCTAGACGGGTATACAGAAATTGCCCTGTCACAGTCTTTCAGAAAGTCACCTCAGCAGATCTTGTAGAGTTAGAAATGGTAGACTTAGATGTCATTCTAGGCATGGGTTGGTTACATTCATGTTATGCCTCAGTTGATTGTAGAACTAGGATTGTTCGTTTTCAGTTTCCAGACGAACCAATCCTAGAATGGAAGGGTAGTAGCTTAGCGCCTATGGGTCGATTCATTTCTTACCTTAAGGCCAGAAAGATGATCTCTAAGGGTTATCTCTATCATCTAGTTAGGGTTAAGGATTCTAGTTCCGAAACCCCAACTCTTGAGTCAGTTCCTGTAGTCAGTGAGTTTCCAGAAGTGTTCCCAGAAGATCTTCCTGGAGTTCCTCCCGAAAGGGAAATAGACTTTGGAATTGATCTCCTTCCAGATACCCAGCCTATCTCTATCCCTCCTTACAGAATGGCTCCAGCTGAGCTTAAGGAATTGAAAAAGCAGTTGAAAGACCTTCTAGATAAAGGCTTCATCAGACCCAGTATTTTGCCATGGGGTGCACCAGTGTTGTTCGTGAAGAAGAAAGATGGTTCTCTCAGAATGTGTAGTGACTATAGGCAGTTGAACAAAGTCACAATCAAGAATAAGTATCCTATTCCCAGGATTGATGACTTGTTTGACCAACTTCAGGGTGCTAGTCATTTCTCAAAGATAGACCTCAGATCAGGTTATCATCAGCTTAGAGTCAGAGATAGTGACATTCCGAAGATAGCCTTCAGAACTCGGTATGGTCATTACGAATTTGTAGTTATGTCATTTGGACTAACCAATGCTCCTGCAGCTTTCATGGATTTGATGAACAGAGTGTTCAAGCAGTACTTAGACTTGTTCGTTATCGTCTTTATTGATGATATCCTCATTTACTCTAGGAATGAAGAAGAACATGCAAGTCATTTGAGAGTTGTTCTCCAAACTCTCAAAGATCGCCAGTTATATGCAAAATTTAACAAGTGTGAGTTTTGGTTACAATCAGTTGCCTTCCTTGGGCATATTGTGTCTAGTGAAGGAATTCAAGTAGATTCCCAGAAGATAGAAGCAGTGAAACAATGGCCCAGACCTACCTCTGCTACAGATATCAGAAGTTTCTTAGGTCTAGCGGGCTATTACAGACGGTTTGTGGAAGGATTTTCATCCATAGCCTCTCCATTGACTAAGTTAACTCAGAAAAAGGTTAAGTTCCAATGGTCAGATGATTGTGAGAAAAGCTTTGCAGAACTGAAAACTAGGTTGACTACAACTCATGTCTTGACTCTACCAGAGGGTTCAGATGGTTATGTGATCTATTGTGATGCATCCAGAGTCGGCCTAGGTTGTGTGTTGATGCAACGAGGTAAGGTTATAGCTTATGCTTCTAGACAGCTTAAGGTACATGAGAAGAATTATCCAACTCATGACCTCGAGCTAGCAGCAGTGGTGTTTGCATTTAAGATTTGGAGACATTACTTGTATGGTGTTCATGTAGATGTGTTCACAGACCATAAGAGCCTCCAGTATGTATTCACCCAGAAAGAGTTGAATCTTCGCCAGAGAAGATGGCTAGAGTTCCTCAAAGATTATGATATGAGTGTGCATTACCATTTTGGTAAGGCAAATGTAGTAGCAGATGCCCTTAGCAGACTATCTATGGGTAGTGTAGCACATGTTGAGGAAGAAAGAAAAGAGCTAGCAAAGGATGTTCAGAGACTTGCTCGCCTAGGAGTTCGTCTTATGAGCATATCAGATGGTGGTGTAACGGTTCAGAATGGGGCAGAATCTTCTTTGGTAGTAGAGGTTAAGGAAAAGAAAGATAGTGATCCAATCTTGCTTGAGCTTAAGGGTGCAGTCCACAATCAGAGAGTGGAGGTTTTCTCCCAAGGGGGAGATGGTGTACTTCGCTATCAAGGTAGATTGTGTGTTCCTGATGTGAGTGAATTGAGAAAACATATTCTCACAGAACCCCATAATTTCAGATATTCTATTCATCCAGGCGCCACTAAGATGTACCGTGATCTGCGGGAAGTCTACTGGTGGAATGGTATGAAAAGAGATATAGCAGATTTTGTGGCTAAGTGCCCTAATTGCCAGCAAGTCAAGGTAGAACATCAGAAACCAAGAGGTATGACTCAAGAGATTGACATTCCTACTTGGAAGTAGGAAGTGATCAACATGGACTTCATCACAGGTTTACCTCGTACTCGCAGACAACATGACTCCATTTGGGTGATTGTTGATAAGATTACTAAGTCTTCTCGCTTTTTGGCGGTCAAGACTACAGATTCGGCGGAGGATTACGCCAAGCTTTACATTAATGAGATTGTGAGGTTGCATGGAGTTCCTTTGTCTATCATCTCAGATAGAGGTCCTCAGTTTACATCTCATTTCTGGAAGTCATTTCAGAAAGGTCTTGGTACTCAGGTTAATCTTAGCACAGCATTTCATCCACAGACGGATGGTCAGGCAGAGCGTACCATTCAGACCTTAGAGGACATGTTGAGAGTTTGTGTGATCGACTTCAAGGGTAGTTGGGACGATCACCTTCCTCTTATTGAGTTTGCCTACAACAATAGTTATCATTCCAGCATTCAGATGGTCCCTTATGAGGCATTATATGGGTGTAGATGTAGATCTCCAGTTGGTTGGTTTGAAGTAGGTGAAGCAGCCTTGATAGGACCAGATTCGGTCCTTGATGCTATGGAGAAAGTGCAACTCATTAGAGATAGACTTAAGACTGCTCAGAGTCGCCAGAAGTCTTATGCAGATATGAGAAGAAGGGAACTAGAGTTCCAAGTTGATGATTGGGTTTTCTTGAAAGTGTCACCTATGAAAGGGGTGATGAGATTTGGCAAGAAAGGAAAGCTCAGTCCCAGAAATGTAGGCCCTTACCGGATTTTGAAAAGGATTGGTAAAGTGGCTTATGAGTTAGAGTTGCCAGCAGACTTAGCAGCAGTGCATCCAGTCTTTCACATTTCTCTTTTGAAGAAGTGTATGGGTGATCCAGCATCCATAGTGCCATTAGAGAGTGTGGCCGTGAAAGATAGTCTTTCTTATGAGGATGTACCAGTTGAGATTCTCGATCGTCAGGTTAGAAGGTTGAGGAATAAAGAAGTCGCTTCAGTCAAGGTTTTGTGGAGGAGTCAGTCAGTAGAGGGAGCTACTTGGGAAGCAGAAGCAGCCATGAAGTCCAAGTATCCTCACCTATTTCCTTCCGATTCCATTCCAGCTTGAGGTAATAGTTCCTCATCAATTTTTCAGTCATTCATGCGAAAATTCAGTCTAAGAATCATGTTCCTTCAGTTTGTACTTGCATTTTCAGCGTATTTGCATGTTCTTGGAACTCAGTTCAGTTAGAAATTCAGTTCTCAGTGTTTAGTGGTAGGGATTGCAGCCCTCTCCCTCTATTTCAGCTAGATTAGTCTTCATTCGAGGACGAATGGTCCAAAGGGGGAGATAATGTAACACCCCGTATTCAAAAAAGACGAAAATGCAGATTTTGAGAAGTTGCAGGTGCAACTTACGGTCACCATCCACGGACCGTAGGTCAGACCACGGCCCGTGCTGGTGGTCCGTGGTTCGCCACTGCAACCCCTCCCCAGCCAGCTTAGAAAATTGGTTAAGTCTCGATTCAGGGACAGACCCACGGTCCGTAGATCAGACCACGGTCCGTGGTCTGTGTCCGTGGATCAAGACCTCCTTTACCCAGCCTCTGACATGAACTACGGTTGACCAACACGGACCGTCGTTCGATCCACGGTCCGTAGGTCTGACCGTAGATCGAAGGATAGCAGCCAGTTAGCTGAAAATTCTGATGGGTCAACTTCAGATGGTCATAACTTTTAGAAGAAAATGAATTATGTGTCCCATGACCTATGGTTAGATAGATAATTGAATTACCTTTCCAACACCACCGAGTTTGCTAAATTCCGACCTCCGAGTAAAGAGTTATGCCCGTTTTAGTGAAGACCTGTCGGGCAGACTCGAACTACGGACCCAATCTACGGACCGTAGATTGACCTACGGCCTGTAGGTCCAAACCGTCGGTCACTCCGACAGCAGTTAATTCAGGGGTCCTTTGGTCTTTTCCTATTTCGTTTAACCCCTAAGATACGTCGTTTAGACCCTAAATCATGAGGTTTTAATTAGTTTAAGCCTAGAAACATAACTAGAACTTACCTAAGTCAAATCATTAATCAAACTTAGAAGAATTAGAAGCAAGAGAGGAGAAAAAGGTCAAGAACCCTAGTTCAAGAACGCAGCGAGGTTTCTTCAGTTCCAGCCCCGAAATCGAAAGATTTCTCCGTGGAATTCGTCACCAGGTATGTGGGATTTCACTAGTGGGTTCCTTTCGCCCATTAGGTCCCTAGAATTCAGTCAGATTCTTGATTCCCTTATCATGAATAGACCTAGGGTTTCTAGAATTATAGCAGATCATCATGAATTAGTTATTTAAATGTTCCAAATCAGATTATCATGTTATTGCTCAGTTTATCGCATGAATTTCAGAACCCTAGCTATGTATTTCTTTAGTTCTTGAATTACACATGCTAGGTCAGATATTTCAGAATTCAGTTTTACATGCCTCAGTTTATGAATGCATCATTATCAGATTAATTGTTGCATTCTCAGTTTGCATGTTCAGTTTCGAGCTATCCAGTATTTACAGAAATTCAGTCATAACTAGTTAACCACTTAATTCATTGGGAGTAGCATAATACCGAGTTGGACTAGGGTTTCAGCGTACCCATATAGTCCCAGAACTACGAGCCACGTAGGTGTAAGTCCCCTCTGTGGGCAACATCAGTTTAGTGATCACGCCAGCATGCCTCTATACCTCTGGCAGGGTATATTGGGTCCTCTCGATGGGGCGTATACATCAGACTCCACATTTAGCTCATGTGGTTTTATGTCGGTTATTAGTAGCTCCCACAGTTCAGTCAGACTCTATTGCATTGACCATATTTCAGTACAGTCAGTATTCAGTCTCAGCATGTTATAAATTTGGTCATTGCATCAGTTAGCTCAGTATTCAGTATTTTCAGTATCTATATCATGTCCAGATGATTTCATTGCTTTATTGCTTTGTTCAGTTATATGTTCTTTCAGCTTTACTCCATCTTGCATGCTCAGTACCTTTCAAGTACTGACGCATACATGCGCTACATCTTCTCGTGATGTAGGTTCAGGTTCTCAGTATCCAGATCACGTTTAGATCGGTTCCCGATCTCCAGTTCAGCAGAATCAGTGGTGAGTCCCCATTCTCCGAGGACAATAGTCATGAGTTTCTTTTCAATATTTTTAGTCTTTAGTTTCAGTTTTGCTAGATCTAGTTGGGGCATGTCCCAACATTTCTAGTCAGTTTAGAGGCTTATTTCAGACATAGATAGATTCAGCTTAGTATTGAGTTAATAACTTCTTTGTATTAAACTCATCAGTTTTCATATATCTCAGTTATAGTATATGGGTATTCCCCATCTTTTCATCTTATTTATGATTTAGCTTCCGCACAGTTTCTATTATTCAGATTGTATTTAGTATGCTCATGATCATGCCAGCAGGGTTAGCTTGGGATCACTTGTGGTCCTAGGTCCCGTGTCCGCGTCTTGGGGGTAGCTCGGGGCGTGACAAGAATAGAGTAGCTGAAAGGAAACATAGACACCTCTTAGAAGTAACTAGAGCATTAACGTTTCAAGGTCAAATTCCTCTAAGTTATTAGGGTCAATGTGTGCTTACAACTGCTTATTTGATTAATAGAATGCCTAGTGGGGTTCCAGGGAGTAAGTCTCCATATGAAAAAATGTATGGTGAAAAGCCTTTGTTATCTCATCTAAGAGTGTTAGGATGTTTATGTTATGCTAAAGTTCTCACTAAGAGTGATAAACTAGCATCAAGATCTAAGGCTGCTTTCCATATGGGGTATTCAGAAACTCAAAAGGGTTATATTCTGTTAGATTTGACAGCCAATAGTTTTTTTGTGAGTAGAGATGTGATGTTCAGGGAGTCGGTAATTCCATTCATGACCTTCTCATCTAATAAGGAGGAAGGTCCATTTGTTAATAGCATGGGTGATGACATGCTGAATATAGATTGGGAGTCAGAGTGTGACAAAGTGGTGAACAAAGAAAAGAGTCATCAGGAGTGTGTACATGATACATGTTGTGATAAAAAGACTGATAACACTAAACAAGATAGAGTACAATGAACAGTACAATGTCAAGATACATAAGATCATGAGTCTTTGACAGGTGATACTCAGTCTGTGAGAACTAGAAGGTCTACAAGAGGAGTTCATCCACCAATGTGGATGAAAGACTTTGTGTCTCTTAATATGGGTAGATATAGATAAGTGTGTAGCATACAAACATTTGTCTAAACCATATCAAGAGTTTGTTGCTGCAACTTCTGCTCTAACTGAACCTGCTACTTTTGTTGAGGCAAGTAAAGAACCAAGGTGTATTGAAGCAATGAAAGCTGAAGTACAAGTCTTGCAAGATAACAACACTTGGAAACTAGTTGAGTTACCTAAAGGAAAGTATGTTATTGGATGCATATGGATTTATAAGATTAAGTACAAATCTAATGGAGAAGTAGAAAGGTTCAAGGCAAGATTAGTGGCCAAAGGGTATTGTCAAAATGAGGGTATAAATTATAAGGAAACTTTTTCTATTGTGGTAAAAATGGTCACAGTAAGAACCATACTAGCCTTAGCTGTATCTAAAGGATGGCATATCCATCAAATGGATGTGTATAATGTGTTTTTGAATGGTGACTTAGAGGATGAAATCTATATGACTGTACCTCAGGGTTTTTCCAGTCAGGGGGAGAATAAGAACGAAGTGTGCAGACTGGAAAAGTCATTGTATGGGCTTAAACAAGCACCAAGACAATGGAGTCACAAGTTTGCAGAGGTTCTTCAGAAGAAGTTGGGGTTCAATCAAAGTTAATATGATCATTCTCTATTCACAAGAAGAACATCTGAAGAGACTACAATCATTCTGGTATATGTTGATGATATTTTAGTGACAGAAAGTAGTTTAAAGCTGGCGGATGAGACAAAAAGAGGCTTACTACAAAGTTTTATAATGAAGGATCTAGGAGAGTTGAAATACTTTCTTGGAATAGAGTTTGTAAGATCAAACAGTGGAGTTGTTATGCATCAAAGGAAATATTCACTTCAACTCATTTCTGAAGTTAGATTGTCAGGAGCAAAGCTTGGAAGACATCTACCTCATCCCGATCACAAGGAGAGGTTCACTATGATGAGGGGTACTTTTTTTCCCTTAAGGAAAAAATGAAATGCATAGAGGACCATCCTTTTGTTGCGGCATGCTCTTCAGATTTACAGATTCTCAGGGGGCCTCAGGCCCTACTGGAACACCTATGGATGTAAATGTAAAGTTGACATCTAGACAGTATGATGATCAAACAAGTAAGAATCAAGAAGAGTCTTTAACAGATCAAGCTTCTTATCAGAAGTTGATTGGGAAACTGTTATATCTAAACATGACTAAGCCTGACATTTTCTATAATGTGCAAACCTTGAGTCAGTTTCTACATCAACCAAAAAAGTCTCATATGGATGCTGCACTTAGAGTGGCGAAATATATTAAGGGACAACTAGGGCAAGGTATATTGTTGTCTAGTAAGTGTGGAACTGGAATTACAACCTACTGTGATGCTGATTGGGCAGCATGTCCTCTTACAAGAAAATTTGTGACTGGGTATGTAATTAAGCTTGGAGAGTCAGTGGTCTCTTGGAAGGCTAAGAAGCAAACCATTGTGTCAAGAAGTTCAGCTGAAGCTGAGTATAGAAGCTTAGCTTCTATTGTAGCAGAGTTAGTTTGGTTAGTAGGGATGTTGAAAGACTTAAAAGCTGAAATTCAGTTGCCTGTTCAAGTCTATAGTGACAACAAGTCTGCTATTCAGTTAGCTTCTAATCCAGTGCATCATGGATGTACTAAACACATCGAAATCGATTGTCATTTTATCAGGGAGAAACTTCAACAAGGACTGATCAAGATAGTGTATATTTCAACACAAAATCAGCCTACTGATCTTTTGACAAAAGGTCTCAACAAGCCTCAACATGATTATCTATTGTCCAAGCTAATTATATTTGCACCTCCTAGCTTGAGGGGGAGTATTGAGATAATGGAAAAGAAGAAGGATAGTAAAATAAAAAAAGTGTGAAGTCATTTCAAGAAGTTAGTTATGTGTCATTGTCAAGAAGTTAGTTAGGAATTTAAAAGTTGATATATAAATACATAGCTTAGGTCATTATAATGTAATCCAAGAATTCTATTCAAAACTTCATCTTCTTCAATTCTTATTTTTCTTCTCATTTCATCAAAATCTTCAAAAATGTTAAATTTTTTGTCTTCATAAGGTCAAACTTCAAACAAAAATTCCCAAAGTAATATAATATTTTGATTGGAATCGCGTACCTCTGAAGTTATGATAGAAGCGGGTTTGTAAAATTTTTTTAGCAATGGGTATAAACTAAATAGAGACCCAAAAAAAGTATTTGGAAATTTTTGTCACATTATTAGTCTTCTACTAAATACAAGTGCGACACTTAACAACTTGCTCATGAATCGCTAAGAGAATGGTACAAAGAAACTTGCTCACGAATCACTAAAAGAATGGTAGAAAGAACATAAGAGGATTAATAGTAATAATTGAGTTGTAGTACATTTTGATTCATTTTCGCCGGATGATTTTACAAATGAATGTCCATCTATTTATATGTAGGAGCTAAAGTGTAATAATACTTTCTACATAAGTCCCTACATAAATACATTTAGGTTCTTTCTCTAAAACTCTCCACATGCCTAGAATATTCTAGAGACCTTCTATCGTAAGTGTGGAGGGTCTCAAGGAAATGGAATGGTAGATCTGAAATTGGAAACCCTAGACTATAGTCTATAATGTGACAGGGAAGGCCTTGTCTGAAGGGGGCTTCTTTCCATTTTTGCTCTTATTTTTATCTGTATTTGATTGATTTGGGTAATAGGCCCAAATGAGTTTGTATTTATCTTTCCCAATTAATAAAAGCCCCCCATGATTCAACTAAAAAAAATAATAAAAAATTCTAGAGACCTTCTATGCGAATCTATAATCTTTCATGAAAAATCTTCATATTTATTTAGAATCATCGACAAAAATTAGTTTTTATCCTACACAAGCCCTCCACATGGGTAATTTTGTGTCATATGGCACTTATGTGTGAAAGATGAACGAACTAATCAAGCGAATTGAATGAGTTCATTTGCACTTCCGTCCCTATTTTATGCTGGGCTTTAGTTTTTGTCATTCTTGACAAATAACTGTCACACCCCTTTTCAGCACGGCGGAAAGGTTTTTCTAATTAAAGTGACGTTAGTGATTAGGGATTTTTTTTTTCAGAGTCGCCACTTGGAATTGAGTTATGGTGTTCCAAGTCACTTTTTTTTTTATCCCTAATCAAAAGGAAATGACTCTTTATTTTGGTCTGCGAATTAGAAATTCGGGTAAGGAATTTCGTTGACCAAGGGGAAGGTATTAGGCATCCCTCGAGTCCCGTGGTTCTAACACGGTCACTTTTATTGACTTATACTTGATTGAAATTATTTTTGGATATATTATTACCGGCCATGATTTGTTCTCATTTATATTATTTGTTGAACTTTTATTTGGTCTCAATCTAGATGCGTTACTGCATTCTTGGTCTAGACATTTAGAGACATAATTGTCTTTCTTTGCATCGCACCTAATAATTTTATCTATAAGTCTTATGTTAAACTAGGAAACTTAACCGCGCTTCGTGTGAAATAAAAAAATTACACCGCCCATTTGGTCATAAGAAATTATAAATTAAACTTCTTTCTGAAATTTTTTACTTTATTTGAATATTAATTTGACCATGAAAATTCGAATTGAACTTTATTTATATTTTATTTTAAGCAAATATAAAAAAAATTATGTATAAAAATAGCTTTTTGACAGACCTTTGACTATATATTTGTCCACCCAAGTTATTTATATATTTAGTCTTTGCTACTCAAGAAATAATTAAATGAAAACATGATATCAAAAAATTCTCAAAAAAAAAATACACTTCATTATATCACTCAAAAAAGAATATAAACTAAACAAACATTCATCAGTTTTCTACTCATACTCACCACTCTAATATTTTGGATTCATGAATTGAAAATGTTTCATGAAATGTTGCATTTCATTTGAGTGTAGGTGTAAATATAGCGGTGTCAAATTCTTTGATTAAGTTATAAAGTTTTTTAAATTTTCAAAACTCAATACACAAAGTAATACTATAACGAAAATAATATGTTTAATCTATTTGAGAATTTGTAGAAAAGACAACGAAAAAAATATGCATGCTTCATTAACTTGGTATATAGGCTATTAATCCAAATCAGTAGAGGAATTGTATGGCGTATTAATAAAATAAATTGAATTGAATTATCATATTGAAAAAAATCAAAACAAACCTGAAAAAAAAAGAGATGCTATAAAAATTCAAAAGCCACTTCATAAGACCATTTATTACATTTTCTTAAACGTAAATTTATGTTAACATATTTATTGAATTTTAATTAACATTACAAGTTCATATGAGTTACAACCTTTTCACCTCACCCATTTTTTTGTATTTCTAGTAAATTTACATTGAACATTCTATTATAAATATTAAGTACCAATATTTTTGAATGAATACTAAATCATGTTTTCAATCTTCAATTTTTTTAATCACGTGTACAATTTATTTCACAATTAAAGTGTTAAATGAAAGACAGGTGCAAATAATATTTTATTTCATAAAGAGGTATCATATCATCTTATCTATCCCTATCTATATAAAATTATGTGTTAACTTAAAAATATCTAAAAATTGTCAATGCATATAATTGGCCTTTTTAATTAATTAATACAAGTCAAGCTTTAAGACGATGATGGTGGTAATTGTAATTATTTTTGTCCTGAAAATTATTTTTTCTTCCTGAAATCATTCGTTTTTTGATCTTTTTTGTATTGTCAAGTTTTTTTCCTTCTTCTTTTTGAAAATCAAATGGAAAAAAATTAAGTTTTTATTGAAAAAAAATGTTTTTAAGTATTATGAATGAACACATGGAAAGAAATCAAGAATATTTTAGAAAAAGACATTATGAGATTAATATAATATAAATTTATATCACTCATATCATTTGATGAAAATTTATAAAGTCAAAAGAATTGATGGAAAATAATTATAGATCGTGATAATATATTCTATGAATATAGCTACATGTGATATCTTCATCATCATTTACAACAAAAGTTCAAATAAGATTAACAAAAGGAAAAATAAAAAAAATCTTAAAACTCCATCAATAAATTAAACAACACACAACATATATGAGATTAACAAAAGAAAAAAATAAAAATTCTTAAAAATCATCAACAAACTACATATAAATAAAAAGAAAGGTATAAAATAATTATGCATTTATATTGAATAAAAGAAAAAAAAAGGCAAAGAATAAAATGTTTTTTATACCTTAGTGTAGGTTTACTTTTTCTGTCCAACGCATTGGACATAAAGATAATTTAAACCATTGTCAATTTTTTCTTCAACTAAATGAATCAAAGACAAACTGAAAATAAAAAAATAAAAAATAAAGTACTTGAAAAGTATTATATTTTTAAAACTCCGAATTTTTTTTCACACTATTACATATTTATACTACTTAAAAAACAACCAAAAAAGAAAGAAGTGGGCAAATTATTACCTTGAAAATGCAACTTCATAACCAAAATTATATTTAATAGTAGAAGTCTTCACGTAGATTTTGGTCTCTTTGAATTCGTTTGTAACAAATCTCATACTTATTGGGAGACAATGAATTTTCATCGTATATAATTACATTGAACGGTTACAAAGTATTAATACATCTTTTCTAGTGTAGAAGGTAAATGCAATTAGATGTGACTATTTAAGAATCAAAACATATTTCAAATTAAGCTACAGAAATAATAATATAAGTAAGAAAGTAGACAAAAAATGTAGAGAGATAAGTTAGAAGAGTTTTCTTATTCTTCCAAGTATATCCAAGTGTTTCTCAAATCTTCAAGTGCATAACATAATCCTCAAGACCTCTATTTATATTGTTACAAAAAGACATATATATAAAGATATAACAATAAACATGACATTAATTCTTGAAAATGTGGGGAAGATTAAGGGATGTGAAAGATAAAAGAGGATGTTGTGGAGGTGTGAGTTTATTACACATAATGGTGAAATTACATCTTGATATTATGGACATTGAGAGGAGTAGTAAATTTTTAGACATTCAATTTTGTATATTAAAGAATAAAATAAATGGAAGAATAGTAATTGTCATTTTTCTTTTTTTATATAATATAAAAAATATATATATATATTTGACATGTGAAGAGTTTTTGATATACATAAATGTTCCTTCATTAATATAATATTTATTTATAATAAATTAAATAATACTTTCACAATAAATTAAATATTTTAAATATGAAAAAAGGCTAATAAAAGGAGAAAAAAGAAAAATGAGAATGGGGATCATAGAGAGGTGCCACATCACCTTCTCTATGTTTCTCATTTATATAGATATATAGATTAATGAAAGTTAATTATATTTTTTGGACAAGGTGTGTCACCGCATTCTTGAGTTTTTTTTTAATGTCTCAAGAAAGTTGTGTAACCACATTCTTAATTGAAATCGACTTTTGAAACGGATCATATATTTTAATATTTTATCTATTACTAGAAAATTTAAGTGTATTATTAGTGATTAAACTACCTCTACTATTTATATTTATAAACACTATTTACATAATAAAACTCTAAAATCTTAAACAAATATAAAGTTATTTCATATTAAAATTCGACATAGATGCATTTATATTTTTAGTATATTTACAAGTCATGACAAAAAACATTAAAAAATAAAAATTGTGTAACTCTTCATTTCTTAATTTTTCTAGGATGAACATTTTTAATTTTAGATGAAGTTGACTAAACAAACTATTAGAATAATTTTTTTTAGGTATTTGATAATTTTTGGTTGGATGCAAGAGATAATTAATAGTAGCATATGGTACAAGATGAAAAACAATGAGATTAAACACACATAAAATTTGAGCAACTTCATAACATTGATATCAAACACTATATAATCATGAAAATCAAATTATACAATAAAGATTAAATGGTACCTCTTGCGAAAATTCAATTCACGAAAAGGAAACAATCCTAATAAGAAATCATGAACTCGAAATCACGAAAGTGAACCTCGACCTCAACTTTTGTTTGTGAGTGAAAGAAAAATATAAATAAAATGTAAGTATGTTTGCTGATTTTTCCTCTTCCTGCTTGTTTTTTTTTTTTTTTTTTCCTTCTGTACATCTTCTGTACGTTTTTGTGTGTGTTGTTTTTTTGAGTAGTGTAGGTGTGTGTGTTGTTTTTTGTTTTTTGAGTAGTGTAGGTGTGTGTGTATTGGTGTGTGTTTTTTCTTTTTCTTTTTTTGGTTTCTGCACGTTTTTAGTGTATTGCTGTGCGTGTGTGTAGGTATATGTATCGGTGTCTGTCAATATGTGTATTGTAGTGTTAATATAGGTAGTGTATGTGGTGTTGTAGTAGTGTGTGTAGATGGTGGGGGTGGTGAGGTGAGTGGAGTTGAAGTGGGGTAGTGTAGTGGGTAGTGGGAGGTTAATTTTATTTAGTTTTCTTTAATTAATATATAGCATATAATATAACATAATAATAAAAATATTATTTAATTATTTTTTAAACTAACAAAATTAAGTAGCTAATAATAATAATAATTAAGAATTATTAGCTTATTTATTAAACTAAAAATAAAACATATATTTTTTTGTTATTTTCAAATCTTTTAAAATAAACTTACTAAAATAAGACAAATTCAAAATATCTAACTTAAACATAAAGAAATATTTAAGGAATGAAAACTACTGTAAAACCTTATGTTCGGTCAAAACTTATGTGTCTACAGTTTGCCCCTCTTTGACCGGAAACACGAAGAGTTTTCAGATAAAGAAGTAGACAAAGCGATAAGTTTTGACCGGACTTTTATTTGAAAGAAAAATATGTGATGGAGTCCTTGTTTTGGACAACTTACATATCCCGGGTTGTAAGTAAATCAGGTCATGTGTAGTTCAAGGAGATGAGGTGATGAGTTGGAAGTTAAGTGAGGTTCCATCGAGACTCCAAGTCGCGGCTCTTATCCTTACATAAAAAAATGAAAGCTAATAGTCAAAAGGAAAATAAATGTACAAACTCCTATCTATGCAGCTTCTCTTGAGTCTTGACTTTCAGATATCACCTTGATTTTTTTGGTGAGTATCTTGATCTTGAACTGAATTTGATGCTTAACTTGCCACTTAGAGTGAGTTTTTGGCACTCTTCAAAATGACAAGTTGAATATGTTCTTGAATGACTGCATGTTTTTTTTATCAGAAGCTGAATAGAAATAAATGTCAGGAAGTCAGGCCGCTACATGCATTGAAGAAGCTTATTCTGGCTATCATGGGATTGATTATTTTGAAAAGAGTTGAAACTTTGTTCTTGAATTTCAAATCCATGTTTTGCTTGAAGAAACTTGAAAACAATCACAAACAAAAGAAATAAACAAAAAATTTACCCCAGTTTTCACTGGAAAATTTTTGTGAGTTATTAGCAAATGTGAATTTTCAAAAAAATAAACTCAGACTAGGAAGCGTTTATCCTAGAAGAAAATAAAAAAGAAAAGTCTCAGACTAGGAAGTGTTTATCCTAGGAGAAAAATATAAAATAAAGGTCTTAAACTAGGAAGTGTTTATCCTAGGAGAAAATGAAAAATAATAGTCTCAGATTAGGAAGTGCTTATCCCAGGAGAAAATAAAAATAACTACTCAGACTAGGAAGTGTTTATCCTATAAGAAAATAAAAAAAAATGACGGTCTCAGACTAGGAAGTGTTTATCCTAGGAGAAAAAAATAAAAAAAAATAACGGTCTCAGACTAGAAAGTGCTTATCCTAGGAGAAAATAACCAAATCTCATTAGGTAGGGGGGTCCTGATAATCTCATTGTCCAGGAGAGTCCTGCTAATCCCATTATGTAGGAGAGTCATGCTAATCTAAATCTCATTATATAGGAGGGTCATGCTAATTCCATTATGTAGGAGGGTCCTACTACACTAAATCTCATTATGTAGGGGGGTCCTGAAAGTGTTTATACCAAAATGTTTAAAATGACTAATTATATACCGAAAATGGTTAATTGTATATCGAATTAGATGGCAAAAAAAGGGAATATTTGCTGCGAATTACAATTAAAATAAAATATGGCTATAACATTTAATTTGAATTAATAATTTGCTATTTCATACAATTTTTCCATATGGTCTAACTTAAAACACGAAATCTTACAACTTCAATCACAAATACTTTGAGTTAGTTCTGAAGCAACTAACCTTAGCATATCTATATATGACCACGTGTGACATAGCTACTTTTTAGTTGTGTTAATTATTATCTTTGCTCTCTTGGTGACTCGAACTTATAACTTTAAAATTGAAAGTGAAGAGAGTTTATCAACTAAGCAACTCTCTCTTATATCAGATATAGGTAATTAGGTACTATTAGTTTCATTATTAACTCCATCAGCTCGCCTTATGTTCCTCCTACAATTATTTTACACCAAGGTAACTTTAAACGTAAAAGGACTTATTGTCATTTTCTTGAAATGTCACGCAGGTTGTAGGTCCAATCACACTGCCAAGGAGTGGGCAAATTTTGGGAGATTTTAGGAATACAACGGTAAGTAGAAATATGCAGTGAACTAATAATGTACTAGCAAACAAGATGTAGTTGGGATAGGGTAGATTCTTAATTAGCTAAGTTACTTCTTTAGAAAAAATTGAGAAAGTGACTGAACCGTACCAGATCACCCACCTACAACCTGTTATGGACACTGAATATGACACACTCTGACTTTGTACAATGCATCTTCATCAAATCAAAGAACCCTCGTGAATTCATTTTATCTCTAAATCTATTATTCATCAAAGGAATATAATGTAGACCTGTTCAAAATCGAATTGAAAATAAGTTATAAGGTTAATCATAATGGGTAATTGGTTTAGGGGTTTCACCAAAGGTTTTGATTTTTTTTATTATCGGGTTATTGTTTTGAGGTTTTTTTTAATGGGTTAATCGATAGTAAATTAGATAATCATATTAAGTCCTTGACTTAAAGTTTGATTTCATACTTTTTTTGTTGACGATCTCAAACACTCGGTTATTATATAATGTGTCAACTCATGTGCATGATTCATTTGGTTTGTCACCTTGTTTCTAAGTGAATTTCAATGTTTTTTTTTATGTCAAATCTTAACTGTTAGACCGATAACTGAATAGATAAAAATTGATGACCGATAAATCAATAACCGATAAGTCAATGTCTTAATGATTTTATAACAATTTAACATGCCTACAAATCAATAAAACGAATCGATAAATTTCAAAACCAAATCGAATCGAACAATTGATGCGCAGTCATAAAAGTTACAAGTGAGTCCACCAGCAGATTTAGAATGTTGTTAGTGTGCGTTTATCACACAAGTCTTTTTTTTAATTATTTCCAATCGAATAAATTAAATCAAATTTATGTGATAAGAAAATAGGAGACAATATTGAACTATTTTAGGATCAGCCAGCTCATGCATATCATCGTGTCTGCTGACTTCAAGCAGATCCTTACTATTATATGAACAAGCACAGGCGTAGCTATGTATGTCCAAGTAAATAGTCAGAACATTTTTCGACAAAAAATTATATTATGTATATAAATTTAAATATTAAATATTTTCATATATATATATATATATATATATATATATATTCACATTTTAACTTGAAATCTCAGATTTGAACCTCTGTCTATAACAGATAAAAGTTTGAAAAAAAAAAAAAACTCCAATGCTCACGTTAGCCAATATCTGTGTACGTGGCATATGAGATAGTCTAAATCATTGATTTCCCATGTGGTATAAGGCTATCTGATTGTGTGATTGCCCAATTGGAACCTTCCACGTGTGCATAAGGCTATTGTCTTCACGTGTAAGTGGCAATAATAGGAAGTGTTGAATGTAGTGAGAAAATGAAGTGATATATTTGAAGCAGACAAATCTAAAACTAACTGAGCATTTACTTGTGAATTTTGACATTTGTAAAAATGATGGAAGTATGTGGATGGACCACTTCCTTAAGTGGGCCGACTTTGTTCAATTCTGCCCCCAACATTGAGGCCCACTCAGTTTATAGGCCCACAAGGAAGGCTCCAAAGCTAAGAATAAGAATTCTCTTACAAATAATAATAATTACTCCGTCGATTTAATTTGTTTGATCTGTTTTGATTTAACATGAAAATCAATAAAGTAGGAAGATTGGTCTTAAATTAAGGATGAAAGTATTGAAAACACTCTTATATTTGATGCAAATTATTAATTTCATCTCCAAATTATTGACAGTCTTAAGAATACTCATTTACTTGACTAACTGAACTTAAATACACCAATGATTTTTCAACATGACTGAAATACACCCCTAAATTCTCACCAAGTTTAGGGGTGCTTCAACAGTTCCTTTACGGTTTTATTAAGAGTCTCATGCTCGTACAAGAATTTGAGACCACTTGCTATATCATGTGGCAAATCGGAGGTGTATCTAAATTTAGTTAATCAAGTAGAGGTGTTTCAATACTTCTTTCTAAATTAAATATATATCATAATTGTGTGGTCTTAAACATGTCATATGAGAAGTTGAAATTAAAGAGTTATTAAAAAGAAAAAATATATTTTATTTTTAAAAACAAACTAAAAAATAGAATAAATAAATAAAAAAATGAAATACAAAGAATACTATACTCTTATCTAGCATGTTATTTATGTACTGGGAAAAAAAATCTAGCATGTTATGAATATTACTTTCCAATAATGATTTGGTTCTTCTTCAAAAGGAAACGTGATTTTTAATTTCCTACTTCTATTACAAAATGATAGAATATAGTTATTAATTTTTTAGAATAATATTCCTTTGAAATGAAGAAGAGACAAATAAAATAATACTTACGTAGTAGATTTGTGGTCCTCTGAAACAAATGTGTCCTTTTCTCGTCTTTAAGAATTGTAGTTTTATTTTCTTTTGACTCAATCTAGCTTATTTATGGTAGAGTTTATCAATCTTTTATTTCCAATTTTTGAAATATAATTTCTCCTACTCCTTAAAACCTCTAAAAAATTTGACCAAACCAACAACTCTATTATATATAATATAATATAATATAATTCATTGTTACAGGTATATTGTGTTTTATGGCTATGATTGAGCTTATCCTATAAAATGTGCAACTCATGTGAAGTATTTGCTGTATTTTGATTTAGTTGGAAAGTGTATTTGCATCAGTGAAATGATACTCACGTGATTTCCTTATTTGGATTTTCAATACCTTCACAAAAAGATGAGAAAATAAAGAAGAAGATAATTATGACTTTAGGCTTTCTTTTTTTTTGTTTTTTCGGCCGGTGTCTGGAGCTCACATTGGAGCTCCGCTCTGTAGGGCCCATTCGAGGGTGACGCTCCATGTTATATTCGTGAGGTTGTCATACATATAAAAATATTAGAAATTAACTTATAGATATGTATATTACAATAAATATAATTACTTACCTTTACAATGGAAAATATCTTATTCATAGATTTTAAAGTTTAAATTTGAAATTTAAAATGGGATGAAGACAATGTTATTCCATATGCTCTCTTTCACTTTTATATGGCCTAGTTATTATTTGAAGAGTCAAAAGGAGACCACAATTAGTTGAAATCCATCTTAAATATTTAGAATGGTTAACTATTGTAAGTTGTGACTTACATAATATTTTTACGTAATTTTTGAATATGTTATTTTTTATTTTTAAAATTTAAAAAGTATATATTTTAATTCACATAAAAAATTGTAAGTTGTACTAAATTTAAATGGGACAGAGGAGTAAACTTTAGCTTCTATATAAGCATGTTTCCCAACCAACATATTGCAGCTTAAGTCAGAACATCTCCTTCAGCAACAACTTGGCAATTCTTATACATCTCTGCTTCATTTTTCATCCTCTGCAGCTAGTTTTTCACTTATCAGATTCTGTGCACTTGGCCAAGCTTAATGTTGTCCAATTCATACCGTTTTGCCCCTTTCAGTAGCAAAGCTAATCCTTTAATTTCAATTCAGAAGCAAGTTGATATCGGCGAATCGTCAGCCATGAATTTTCAGGAATTTGGAGCTGCATTTGATCCAATCGACATCCTTTCTAGTTGGAATATCTCTCAGCGTCAAGAAGCTGCGACGAGATTGGCTGCAGACTCTGTCGCTGCTAAATCAGGAGCAGGTTCAATTGGGGATTGTACTAAAAGTAAAATTGGTTCATCTTCTTCTTTTCCTCCGCGGAACAATTATATGCCTTACTTCGGTAATAATCAAGTTCCTATTTGTGACCGAATGGCGGATCTTAGTTCAATTGGCCTATTCTCAAAAAACAGATCCCCTGATTGCTTGCTTTCTGCAACCAATACAAGCAACACCAACACATCGGGCAAATTAGATGATGTGACTTTCTCTGATGATTCTGAAAGCTTGTGGAATATCCACACTAACAATGCAGTTTCATCCGGAGAATCTGCAATTGATGCCTACAAATCGAAACCCATTGATGCCAATGACAACAATAATATTCACTACTCTGTTAATGAGCTTGATGAAACAGTCTCGTGTAACAATTTTATAACATCTTCAGAAGGAAATCGTTACAATATGGACAAGAGAAGCCACAATGCTCTGCTCGAATCAGGTGAGAATACTCTTGGCACACTTTTAATTGCTTAAATAAATAGTACATTAATTTCTCTTACACTATACTATTCAGGAGAGTAAAACAATTTTATTTTATTTTTTATAAATATTTTGAATTAATTATTAACTATGGTGATTTATTATATTATTTTCTTATATATAAAATTTTATTGAGTCTTTGTCTGAATACAGACTAAAAATTAAGTAGTTTGACATTCGTACAAGAAAAGTCGTCCGATAGGCCCCTCACGTGTCGGTTTACCAATTTTGGATGACAGTGAGATTCGAGTGTAAAACCTCTAACCAACTCTGATACCATATTGAATAGTTAAAAGTTCTAATTTGTTATGAGATTTGAGTGCAAGACTCATTTAAAATTTAAATATTTGTGAAGAATATAATACACTTTCAAATACTTAAGTATATCATGTCACAACAGATTCCTCGAGCAGAGACTACGTATTCCAGTTCATTTCGGAAAATGATCAACCTAAGTCCAAGAAATCCAGATCAGAATACAAGCTTCCAAGTTCATCGAACATCAATTTCCAGCAAGCTAGTTCTTCGGCTTGTTCAATAGTTGATCCTGATTCAGAAGCAATTGCACAAATGAAGGAAATGATTTATCGCGCAGCAGCATTCAGGCCAGTGAGCTCTGTCAGGGAAGATGTGATGGCAGAGAAGCCGAAGAGGAAGAACGTAAGAATATCAATGGATCCACAGACAGCTGCAGCGAGACGAAGGAGGGAAAAGATAAGCGAAAGAATAAGGATATTGCAGAAGCTGGTACCAGGAGGAAGCAATATGGACACTGCATCCATGCTTGATGAGGCTGCAAACTATCTCAAGTTCTTAAGGACACAAGTGAATGCCTTGGGTGCATTTGGCTTTAATATAGACCCAATTATCATTAACAATAACTTTACTACTTCTTTATCTTCAATACCATTAATCAACTACCCATTTCCCTTGCAACCACATTTTCCTATGCAAAACCTCAATCCAATCCATCACCCTAAGTGTTGATATACGATCTCGGAAAGAGTTTAATTAATGTAAAAATAAAAACATATTATCAGGTCAAATATACATGTTACAACAGGTAACATGATTTATTATCAAGATCATAAATCTCATATTTTAAGGAGGTTTACTTGTAGATATCATTTGTCTGACCTGATAGTGTATCATGTTTTAATGTTTTTACTACATTATATATTTAGTTTCGTGCGTGTATTTTGGACTTTATTCAATTTGAAGCTGTCGGCTAGCAAACCAATGCAAAGAAATATTCCTCTAAATACTTGTGAATTTGAATCACAGTATCACACTTACTCTAAACTAGTTTAAATACACAAAATTATCATTCCTAATAATTTTTTATTATTTTCCCATCCGGTGTCAGGTACCCACATTAGAGTCCAACTAAATTCAAATCGCGTACTGTATGACCCATTTCAAAGATTATTAGTAGCATCAAGCATGTTTCATGCAAAATTAGAAGAAGAAAAAAAAATGAAACCAGAAGTGAACAAATTGTGTTGACATAGGATGTGATGGTGAAGGAAAAAAGATGTTGGACTTTGACAACACAATGCTTGCTTTTGCAAGTTCTTTATGGGGATGGTGGAGGAAGTTGCTTTGATTGGATAAAAGAGCTTACTGATTTTTTTGGCTAAAAATAGGAAATTCTGTTAAGAAATAAAGAAGTATCTGTATTCTTGGCTTTTTGCTCTGCCAACTTGCTCTTTATTTCTTCTTCTTCTTTTTTCAAGTGGACGGTGTCTAGAAAGTGATTTAGTGTGTGTGAAAAAATCAAAATCAACATATACGTGATCCACGCTCATTTCTGGAAAGTATTTATTTCCAACACTATGATCTTATGAAATGGAAAAAAGGCATTGACTTTGGTTAGTATAAAAATATGTTGATTGTCTTAGCTGACATTTTCATTAATAAAGATTGTCAACTGTCAAACATTCTTTGCAACTGTCTCCAGATAATCTTATTTAAAAATGCTTTCATTTGGCTGGCAATTGTTTTGATGTAGCTACGTAGCCCCACTTATTTTTAAATTTATTTAACAGTCGACTATATAGGAGGATCAACTGGAGCAATATGTTCGATTTTTCAGCATTGAAATTTGTTGAATCTCAGAAATAATAAAAGGAGTGGAACATAGATATGTAAATTCAACAAACTGTACAACAAAGATCAAAATTACCCGTCAATTGAACTAGCTTTCATCCACATACATAACTAAAATTCAACAAAATGTACATCAAGAACGCACGCAACCAAAAGTTCTCCATCTCGACCTTCGATTTCCTTGATGAAAAATTCACTTTATTTCACTCCACACCACACCACAGTCAGATGCTGATTCATTTTCGTGTTGTTGTCTATTTTAAGTATCCGGTTTATATCCTTTTAGCTCTCTAAAAATTTCGATAGCATTAATGAGTGGCGGAAGAGTTGAACTCTCAGTTTTGTTAATCAACACATCGTACTTCTCGATACCACTGCCTGGATACACTGTGTAAACCGTGTAGGAGGACAAATAGGCAGGAGACATAGGTCCATAATATAGGTAGTCATTGACATAAATATTGAATTCCCTTTTCTCTGTCTCCGATAATTTAACAACTTCGGCAAAGTGAAAGTATAAGTAATACTTATCCGTGGCATTAGTAGAGTACCAGAAAAAGGTCAACGTATCGGGACTGGAATCGGTCTCCGGATCAGGTATCAAGGCCGTGCTCATTACTGCCGTTGGTAATTGGAAAGTGTTCTGAAGTATTTCTTCTGTTGTATTAATAATTAATGTCCTCGGCAATTGATATGGTCTCCAAACTCTATCCCACGCATCATCGCTGTACCTGTTATGTATTTTTTTTTTAAAATTATTCAATAGAACATCTTGATCTTCAAGTTAAAATAGATTGAAATAATAAAATGTACCTAACATATTGATTGGTTAAGGAACCGAAGTCCAAACGGTAATAAAGTTCCATTGAACTATTGAGTATTGCTTTGTATATGGTATTATTCAAAGGCCTTAACTCTAAGGCTGAAATAAAAGGAGTTGTAGTATCTAACTTGACAAGGCAAATATTTATAGAGCCATTAGAAGGTGTGTGTATTATTTCCTCTCTAATCGGTATAGAAGCATTATATATTGAGATTGTGATCCAATATTTTTCTTCAATGTAAAGATCAAAATACGGGAATCGGTCATTTCCATTATCATAATCTCCGTAGAAAAAACTTGCCCTTATCAAGTATCTGCCAGAGTTCCCTTGAGCTGGAGTTAAAGTGTAGCAATTTCTGGTCCCTGTTGGAAAGCTTGTAACTGTGAGAAATTGTCTTTCTAGGGAATTGGATTGGTATGTTGATGATATGTTATTTTTCACTCCACCACTGACATAACCTACATCTGAAGTGTAAAATAGTCCTGTTGTTATATCTGTATAGTTTGAACGTGCTGGTATTCCACAATCTAGGCTTATGAATCCTGTAAAAGATGGACATAAAACAGAACATGAGCATTAAACAGGGCAAATATTGTAGTCGCATATTTACTAGGTGTAGAAGCAGAGACGGATCTAGAATTTAAATTTACTCATTTTTTTACCACAACCCTTCAGAGGTGGCGTCTGAACCTAAAGTTTATGTGTTCAATGGATATTTAAGAGAAATACAAAGTTTGAACCAAGGTAACTAGGTCGATCAGATCCGTTGCCAATAAGATCTGAGTCAAAGTTATTGAATTAAGTTAAATGTATATACTACGAATTAACATGGTACCTGTTTGATTGTTTTGTGCAACAGCTATTGTTGCTAAAGAAAAAGCAATAAGCCAAGCAAAGAGGAAGCCTTTCAACATCTGGATTGATCTGTTATCATGAAATTTAGACTTTTAGTTGGTTGAGTGAGAATAACTTTGGGGCTTTGCCTTATATATATTCTATGCTGTTTCCAAGTGATTTGGTAAACGCCATCATGATATCATTTGCTGAGCAAGGTGAATGCAACACTTATATTATCTTAATACGCTTGTGTCATGAATTGTGCTTTCAATTTTAATAGTTCAACCAGTTTACCTTGCTTTAATTTGAGCCACTAGTGAAATAGTAGACTAAGCACATATATTATAGAAATGATAACCGTTTAAACAAAGTTTAACAATAGGTTTTATTAGTTTATGTCCAAGATATTATTCCACTAAAAATTGCAGGTTATAGAATTTAAAAATCATTTCAACTATAGATCATTATGTATGTGATCTTGATTGTTCCTGTGTTGTACATATACCAATTCTTGGAATGAACAACGTAACCTCTTCAATTATTAAGTTATTAAATTCAGGGTGGCGCTAGATGCCCATATACGGGTTGATCAGCCAAACTCAATATCGTTTGCTCAAATAATATGTTTGTGTTAAGAGATTCGTTAAATATGTAAAAAATATTAAGTTTAGAATCCGATTGTGAACACTTGAAGCAGTCATTATAGAATCCAGAGTCCATAAAATTATAATTCTAGCTCCGTCTCTTATTATTTATTTTAAATAGTTAATTTATCTGGATACTGATAATGCCTTGAAGAAAAATATTGTACTCGTTCAATCTAATTTCAGTGAACATTATTTTTGGGCCACAATCATATACTTAATTCCTTGAAAAATAAAATAAAAATAGTAATCCTATTACAATACGTTAGTAATCCTATTACAATACGTTATCCAAGTCAACTCATTGTGGCTTTTGCTCATTCCAAAGGATAGCAATACAATATTTTATAAGGAACAAATGTTTGCATTATCGAAAATTTGGTGCGTTTTGCCACTTCTCTTCTCGCTCTGTTAGAGAGCAGCTATTTTAGTGGCCAAATGCTCACTGCTATATAGAATTATTCATGGGAGAAGGGTCAAAATTATCCCTAAATTTTCGTTTAATAGCTATACTATATGGCCATTTATACCTCACCGTTACAAAACTTATAACCCGCACCTGTCAATTGGATGAAAAACCCCAAAATGAAATTTGATGTCAGGGTGGTCTTTCATATTTGTTGGTTGATCCTTAGAAATGCCTCCAACATTTGAACGACTCGAGTCACAACAGATAGGAACTATCTCACTTTGCATCAGTTTCTCCCTCAAAAACTATACCAAAAGGAGAACAAGAATCACAACACTGATATTCTTTTATTATAGAAGAAATAAAAATACTATACTCTATATTCTTAACCCTTTAAAAGCCCAAAATTCTATAACAAATGGAACATCACATCAGGGAAGGCAATGGGGAAGGGTGGTATGGGTTGAGCTTAATTAGCAAAAATTTAATTCTCCCTGCTCCGCCTTGCATAATATTTTTTTTCATTTTCTATCCGCAAGCCCGTCCCGCATAAATTCTCATTCTTTAAGAGATTTACTTTTAATAATGGACAAAAAAATTACACCATCAGTTCGTTTTTAGACCAGTAAAATGATCTACTAAAATTTCAAGACGGGATAAAGTATGAGTTGGAGTATTATTTATTATTTAATAAATGTGAAGCCTGATTTTGATAGAGTAATTTAATTTGTACCTGCATTTTAATTTTTTTCCCTATGTGTATCCATTTTGTGACAACTTTTTATATATATGGCGTTTGAAATTAGTTTTAAGGTGATTAATGCATTTAACAATTGAACTAAATTAATTAACTCTTTAATTATTGTGATTTCGTAATGGCTACCCAATCACAAAAATATCAAAGATTGGCTATATTCGTGGGATTACAGGTAAGAATCTGATTTTAAAATAAAAATAAAAATAAAAATAAAAATTCTAACAATGATTTTAAACATGCTCTCAGTATTTTAGGATAATCAATCAAATTAATGATTCATAAAATAAAGATACGTATCTTCATGTTTTAAATTACACAATATTCTCTTCAATGGATAATAATAAGTTATTTAAGGCCTTTGATTGAGAAGAACAGTTTTCTGGTACTTACCCTCCAAAATTTGATTCAGAAATTCTCATTATAATTTAGGGTTAGTAGCCGGAAAACGCCATTTCCGGCAATCCATTATATTGTTGCTCAAGTCCTAGCTCCGATAACTGTGTTTTGGTGGGGGCTTGCGTCCAATTTATTGTTTCTTTTTTGGAGTTTCAAACTAAAAATTAGGGAAACGCTTGCTGCAATTCAAAGAGGTGTTGGGAAAAAAAGCGGACAAGCACAAAAATATATATGGTAAAAGTAATGGAAATAAAATGGGAAAATAATGACACCAAGAATTTTACGTGGAAACCCTTCTAAATAAGGGGGGGAAAACCACGGGCCAAGAGGAGCAACTGATATCACTATAGTAAGGAATTTTACACTGTATAGTCACGAATACAATGCTCAAAGTGACTACTACACACTCAAAAGGAATAACACTCTTTTGATTTCAACCTTACTAAAATATCGCTCCCACTCTATTTTTCTTCACAGACTATTTTCTTATATAGTCTATGAAAACCTCACAGCTCTCTAAATATTTTACTCTCTCTGTGAATTGGTGTATTTCAAATGAGCTAACAAGCTCCTTTTATAGAAGAAATCAACAACATTTTTTCAACATCCACCGATATGTTTCTCAACATTTGCTGCCAACTATTGACAATTGCATGCAGCAATTGTTGAAAAACAATAATTGTCAAAGGTGCAGCAAATGTTGAAAACACTTATAATTGAATAATGGGGATGGACCCACAAGAGGAAATCAGTATCTTAGACTACAAAATGTTATGCGATTTTGGTACGATTTTACCAAAGTTGTACCATCTTTGTGTCTACTTGTGCACACCCAAAATAGACGCTACATGAGACAAGTTAAATGAGATGTTTATGCCTTCTAAATTAGTAGAGGGTGGTTATGAAATAACGAAACGTTAGTTCATTTATGATTTGAATATTGTGATATTGTACAAGCGAGGCTAGTGGTAGAATACTTTCTTTTTGTCCATCGCTTGAGTTCAGAACTTTGCAACTTTATTGATCATATGATATCTCTTTTTTTGTGAAGTGATACAATTTTCTGAAATAGCACAGTCCCTTGTACGCATTTGATCCTCTTACTTTGACATCAGAATAAAATCAACTAAATGTGTAGTTTAATGTATGTTTTTGCCGTATTAATTTTCAGGAAAGATGGCTACTCGAGGAAAACGTAGAGTAATGGATCAAATCTCTCAACTCCCTGACCCTATTTTGCTGCACATACTATTCTTCCTACCTGCGAAAGATGCAGCTCAAACTAGTGTGCTCTCCAAGACATGGCTGAAAGTCTGGAATTCGCTTCCTCTATTTACATTTGATTTCTGTCAAAACATTTCCTTATGGAAACTCCTGTCTACACAAAAAGAGGAATCGGAACAAGTTGATGTAAGAGATGCTTTTCTAAATATTATAGATGGTTCATTGGTAAATCTCCGTGTCCAAAAAGCAATAATAGAGAAATTCAGGCTTTTTCTTAAACTGTCATATCTAAGAAATGTGTCTTGCATCGACGAATGGATAAGATTGGCTACCAATAACTGCATCAAAGAGTTAGATGTTCATATTAAGCGCCAGTATAAAGAAGACTGGTACAGTTTGCCAGGTACAACATTTACAGCTAAATCGCTGATTGTTCTGAGATTGGGAGGTTTTAAGCTAGACTTCCCTCTAATTGTTGATCATATGAAGCTTACTAAATTGAGAGAGCTATCTCTAACTGATGTTCTTTTGGAAGAACAGACGATCTTGGAAATTTGTTCTGCTTATCCAGCGGTAGAAGATCTACGTCTCATCAGGTGTGAAGGAGTAAAAGATCTATTGATATCTGATCTCCCCAGACTTATAAAGCTTACAATACATCAAGCAAATGAAATAACTTGGGAATATAGAAGTATCAGGATTCAAGCTGTTAATCTTCAAAGTCTATATTACAAAGGATGTAACAGGCAGTTAAAGTTTGACGTGACTACTTTCAAGCTTCTGAAAGAATTGAGCATAACAAATGAGCTGATTACTGATCTGGTGGTAGAAAATCTTGTTTCTGAACTGCCACTTCTTGAGAAATTAGAATTGAACTTTTGTTTCAAGTTGATGACGCTTAAATTTTCGAGTTGTATGCTTAGACAGTTAACATTCCGTTCTGGCAAGAGTCTAATGGAAATTGTGATCGACACTCCAAACCTGATCCGTTTTGAATATGGTGCTAGTAAATTGCCTGTCATATTCTCTTTGACAACATCTTCTCTGCAGGAATGTTATCTCAAATTAATGCCCAGTGATCATCTAAGCACGAGTTGGTTTCAAAATTTGAAGGAATATCTATCTAGATTCAAACAACTGAATTTACTTGTTCTGTCTATAGATTCAACGACTGTAAGTGTCTGAATTCCATTTTCCCTTTAATTTGTTAATGTTTAGTTTTTGTGACATTTGATAATCTTTTTTGTCGTTGATGATCAAGAATACGTTCATCGTGGAAGAACTGAATGGAGCGTTGTCCTGCGCACTATCTGTTGTCAAGCTTGTGAAGATAAAGAAAGTTATGGAGTCTCTAAATTTTGAAACTCTGTTAGATGGTCTGCTTTGGACTTGTCATCCAGAGACTCTGTCAATTGATAGAACCTGGGAGCACAATGAGGATTTTGTACAGGTGAATTTGATTTTCCCGTCTTTGCTTGTATATAGGATTTTTGTTTATTATATTTATATATAGTACAAAGAATATGAGTGTTGTGATTCTTGTTCTGCTTTTGGTATAGTTTTTGAGGGAGAAACTAATGCAAAGAGAGATTGCTCCTGTGTGTTGTGACTCGAGACGTATCAAATGCTGGAGGCACTACCTTAAAGAAATTGAAGTTGAGAGCTCTACTAGACAGTATGGGAATCCTTCTTCATCATCTCGAGTCTCAACCGTTTGTTTCAAACTGACATGGTAGAATAAGCGCACTGGTCTAGGACTGAAAATTCATCTCGTCTGTCTTTATTTGCTTATATTCCACATGGATCTGTTTCGTCAGTACTGCAGTCTCAAAGTTGGATTATGGTGCGGTGATAACCTTTATTTATTCTTCCTTTTTTCCCTTTTAATTTTTAACCAGATACTGTCACATGGTGATAATTACTGGTACTGTCTTGTGTTTTGGTCTTTACTTGCTCACCATACAAATAACCTTATTTGAAGGAACTTGCTCTAGTGATTGTATATATACATTTGAGAAGTGCTCTAGTACCCAACGAAAATTAACAGAACTGGTTCTGTTTTGTGCTGTACTGTTTTTGGCCTGTCGCCTCAAAAGAGGAATACCCATATAATTAAGAAGGCATAACTTACCTAAATCACATAGTGTAAAGAATAAAATACATTTTATCCCTACTCTTTTTCTAATTATTATAATCCCTTAAAATTTGTACCTTCCGGATACATAAGTCACCATCCGGATACACAAGTCACCATTCATATACATTAATTCTGATACAAGAAGAATCCTTATGTTGGGCTAACAAGGGGAACAAAATCTTTGTTGTTGAGCTTAAAAAGGAAAAAAAAAACGTAAAATTAAATATCAGGTCCATAAATCACGCAATTACGTTGTTGTCACTACTAATCAATCCCTCCCAAAGCATAACAACTTCAAACCAAAATTGTCAAAAATCTTTTCAATTTCGATTCAAAATCATTGAAAAATTGAATTGCTACATTATGAATATCTTTATTTTGTTGAGAAATTCAAGAATCTGAGAAAGTGAGGTGAGTTGAAGCTTACAAATCGATGAGTTGAGGAAAATCGGGAGATTCGATACATTACAGAGACGAGGGTTGTTTTATCCCTAAACAATTGTTTGAAGATCCTCTCGAATTTTATTCAAAATTGTCGAATTTTTTTTGAGATTCAAAATTCTTCTATTAGTTCATCGAAGATTCTTTCAGTTTTGGTTCAAAATTATTGAAAAAAATTTGAGATTCAAATTCTTCTCCCAGTTCGTCGAAAATCCTTTCAATTTTGATTCAAAATTGTCGAAAATTTTAAGAAGATACATCATGAATATCTTTGTTAGTTTGTACTTGGAAGTGAAGAAACATGAGCCAAAATTTGCAATGTATTTACTATGCATTGATACAACACACAAAAAGACTGGAGAGATGTTGTGTAGTCGATATTTTGATTTGTGATCTCGAGATGTTGTGTAGTTAATTTTTTGTAAACATTTGTATCATTGGTTATTGTTGTTTTATTTAAAAAGATATGTAAAAGGGAAATGACTGAGTTTTCAAAAAATCGATTAAACTTATGATTTAAGCAAATCGAATTTTCAAAAGAATAGAGTCGCCACTTAATTTTTAGTAAAAAAAATCAAGAAAAATACAAGGTTTTCAAAAGATTTAAACAGATAAAATCAATTGAAAATAAAATGGTTCGAAGTTCAATGTACATTCCGAGAAGGTGTTAGGCCCTCGGAATGCCCGCTAACTCGCGGTTGACCGGCGATTTGACTAAAATAATTTTGACTAATTTTAAAGTTTTAACTAAGTAAAAGAACTCATTTATTTAAAACTTATTTACTTACTACTATTATTATTATTATTTTATTTTATTTTTATCATTATTAATATTTATTTATTTATTGCTATTTTTTATTTATTTAAGGGGAGATGAGTTAAAGGGGGATTTTTAAATGACAAGACTAATAGAAATAAAGGTAAGTATAAAATACAAATATATCTTTTGATTTGGATATGATGAAAATGAAATGACTATCTACGGGAATTTAATTAAATTAAAACCATAAAATAAGCAAAGTTAGTCAAATAAATACGATATAAATAATAAGAGAGGGAAAGGAAATAATCAAATTTGGGCCTCTGGCCCAAATTTCCCACATCTTGGACTTTGCTGAAATTGTCCAAGGCCTTTGGGCCTGTTTTGCCTTTGGAAAAATCTGTGTATACCCTTTACGTATATCACTGTATACGAGCCATATTTAGGCTCGTTTTCATGTATATCCGGTCGTATTCCAAATGTACACACTCCTTTTAGACCCCTGCAACATGTATTTCTGGTTTTGGACCGGCATTTCCCCTTTCCTGCACCTGTATATTGTATTTTGCCATGTATACCAGCGTATACTGCTGTATACAGCAGGTACGCAGCTTGTTTTCGACCTTTTCAGAGCTCAAAAATTCAAAATCCCGCTTTGTTTACCCTCCGAAACCCTGTATTTCGATTTCTTGCTGACCGACTTGGGGAACATGAATATCGGGCCATAATGGCCCAATAGGAAAATGCAAGGAGAGGAGATATAATCCGTAAGGATTCGGGAGGTTTCACATGCAATAAAAAAATAAAGACGAAGGATTAGTTTATTCACAACAAAAGGATGAGCCTTTATCTATACTACTAAGCAAACCAATTATCCAAAATATTGATCATGTCTATTATTAACTCAAACCCGCCAAATTTAAACAAAATGGGGATTCAAACAAAATGTTAGGAAATAAACTCATGTGGAGAGGGAATAAAATGACGGCTTAAGCTAAGGACAAACATAATCACCTCTTGCACATTTAGAGTTAAGAGAGAACATGAAACAATCAAAGAAAATAAAATAAAATAAAATAAAATAAAATAAAACAATATTTGCAATAAAATGAGTTGACATGAGCATCACGTTTCAGGCAAAAATATTGCATGCTTATTTTTCTAATAATGAACAAATACATGACTAGTGAAGATTGAAAGAAATGCTAAAATTCTCAACAATATTTAATAAATCAAAATTAAACCATAAAGATTTGTATCCATGTATGATCGCTCTTTATGTATACCCAATGACTAAATTAACATTATTGTTATATCTAAAATCTAAATAGCATCATGAATCTATTAATAATAAGCCAACACGTTCCAACTAATAACTAAGCATTTCAACTTGGTAAAATAGATAAGTGATCATAGATTTGCAAGGATTGAAATAACTATAATCAATGGACCACAATTTATTATATATATATATATATTTTAAACGGGCCAAACACATGAACACAAACACTTAGAAAATATTAACATCCTCACCCACAAAAGGACTAGTGTATTTACAACATGCTTCATATCATAGAACATTCAGTGAGGCCACAAGCTAGCTATATAAGATTCATACTTCTTGATATATAAATAAAAGAACCAACCGGGAGATGAAGTTGATATTTATTCACTTTTTAAAAAAAATAAAAAAATAATAATAATGATAGTAATAAAACACTATGATAAACAATCAGAGACTATTTCAAAGTCAAGAACATAAGAAATTAATCAGGCCTATATTTACAGATACTAAATCCCAACAACGAAGAAATTCAAAACTAGATAAGGGTCGCAAAACAGAACCAAATATAGAATGTGGATTCTGGAACGGAATAAGGAGGAATGAGGAATTTTACCTTTCTCCGGGCACCGAACCGAGACAGAACGAGCAGAAAATGAGCAACTCCTCCACCAACAACTTAGAAAATTCCAACAAGCAGCGGTAGAGTCGTGTTCAGAATAAGAGGCTGGCAATGAGGTGCTCCTTGAAATACTTGTTGATTTTAGTGTCTATTCTAGACTCAAAGAAACTTATTTATTTCACTTATCTTATCTCTTTTTCTTGACTCAAAAATTTTCGACCCTTTTTCCAATTTTTTCTCGAAAAAATCCCCCCTCAAAGTGAATGGAGAAAGGGCTACTTATGGACAAGGATTAGGGTTTGGAATGGGGGGAAAAAGGGTGAAAATTCGGATTCAAAAGCCTATTTCAAAATTTTGAATTCAAAATTCTTTCACCATTCCGGCTAAACACTTTTTCCTGCAAAAATCGCCCCATTCCGGAAGAGGAAAGGGGTAGGACGCGTGCTCTGTCCAGTTGTTGCGTGTGTCGACGCGTCTGGGCTGCTGCTGTACGTTTCTGGTCGTTTTGCACGCGCTTGCTGGAGAAGAAGAACAGTGTAGGGGTTGCTTTTGGTATTGTGTTGTTGTTGTTTGTTGAATGTGTTGGGCTGGGAATTGGAATGAGAATGTGGGCTGTTGCTAAGGTAAAAAAAATAAAAATGATGGGCTGCTGATATTGGATAAGGCCCAAGTTTAGTCTCAAGTGGGTTTAAGGTGAGGTAAGAAAAAATGTTAGATTGAAATTGCAAATTTGGCCCAGAGTTAAATAAGACGAATAATATTGATTAATTATTGAGTTTCTTAATCTTAACGAAATAAAATAATTAACTTAATTATAAATTAACTATTTCAAAAATATAAGCTATCTTATAACTAAACTAGTTAACCAAATCTTTAAGTAAAACTAAATATTTTTGAGACAATTTTCGAATGTTCCTAAAATATATCAATTATATATATAGACATGTAAAATATAAGTATTGTCTAAAAGTTATAATAAGTGACATAATTTATTTAAAATAACTCGCAAACTATTTTCGAAATTTATAAAACTAATTATTTTAGATCGTCTAAAATGGAAGAAGCTCGATGATTAATATATATTGTGGAGGTCCAAAATTGGGTGTCAACAACTGTCCCTCATTTTACTTGGATTGATGCAAGAAATTCGAGGAAAATGAAATTGACTAATCCGATTTTGACCGACCACATCTTCGTCTTTAGGAAGGGATTTGGTACGGATTTTAAGAATTATGGCCGAACCTCGAAAATGGATTTTCTACATATCTCAGGCTAATGAGAATTCAGGCCACTTGTAGTTCGATACGCTTGATTTGACGTATGATTTTGAAAGAATTCAAAAGTTATTCCGATATCAAATTATGAAGAGATCAGAATGCTCGAGAATAAGATTTAAGAGCGAATGATGGAATACAGCTGAGTTTTCGACATCGATTCTGCCTACATATCCCTCAACTCAAGGAATCAGGCTGCTTGTAGTTCGACTCAATCGGTTGAAAAGGAAATCCATTATGCTAAGATGACCTTCGGTTCTGGATGAGTGACGAATAAGTCGAGTATGAAAAAGAGGCTTGCAACCTCTTAGTCATGAGTGTGGCGCGCTTCACACCCATAATTAAGAACTTACAGGGACATAATTTCTAAAGCTATTGGTGCATTGTCACTCAGATTGGAAAATTGCTTCCGGTGAACCCAAAATTTTCCGAATGCAAAATAGGAACTGACCAATCTAAGAAAAACCCACATGCCTTCTGATAGGGGTGTGGTTTGATTGTGGTGAAAGTTGTGCCTCTGCTCGCGTCCTAAGAGTTTGACACTCCTCTTTGGACTATGTCTCAGTTCGCTGCTAAGAAAAAGTTCCACGTTGTGCTACATCCTAATTGATGTCGTCCGCACCTGTGGTTTGTTTTGAGAATTCATCCTCTTGGATGTTCTCGACAAAGACTGAGATAAAATTCATTAGCATAAAAATGTCATTCAAATGGAGGGGTAGTGTCTTTTACCGTGTTGACACTGAATTGTTCTACTTGAACATTTGACGTCAACTCTATCGGGTTTGATGTGAAGCAAATAAAGCTTATGTCTCATATTTGCAATATAAACTTCAATGTACTCTTCATTTGATGTCAAAGTAATAAAAATAGACTGATGTAATATGTTGATAGTTCTTTTGATGTCGTTGTTGCAAAGGAAAATGATGCCTCCGATATCAATCTTCTTTTGATAGGCGAATCTTAGTGAATCTTTTTCCCGCGATGTATGAATCTTTTTTCGCGATACATGAATCTTCTCTTGCAATGTATGAATCGTTTTCCCGCGATGCATGAATCTTCTCTTGCTATGCCTGGCTTTTCCGCGATGCATGACTTATCTCTCTCGTTATGCATGAGTTCTCCGAAATGCATGGGTTCTTTCTCTTGCAATGCATGATTTCTTTCTCTTGTAATACATGAATCTCTTTTCTTCTCTTGTAATACATGAATCTCTTTTCTTCTCTTGTAATACATAAATCTCTTTTCTTGCTATGCATGACTTCTCCGCGATGCATGATTTCTTTCCCTTGCTATGCATGACTTCTCTGCGATGCATGACTTCTTTCTCTTGCAATGCATGACTTTTTCCTCTTGCAATGCATGATTTCTTTCTCTTGCAATGCATGACTTCTTCCTCTTGCAATGCATGATTTCTTTCTCTTGCAATGCATGACTTCTCTGTGATGCAAGGCTTCTTTCTCTTGCAATGCATAACTTTTCCGCGATGCATGACTTCTTTCTCTTGCTATGCATGACTTTTTTTTTCTTTTCGCGATGCATGATTTCTTTTGATGATGCCTCCCTGATACCAAATGAAGATAATGCTTCACGAGCAACGTATGTGATCTTCTGGGTATCTTTTGGGACGCAGTGTCGTCTCAATCGACAATATAAACAAAATGACCCTCGGAGTAGTGGTATCATCTCTTCTGACAGTATGATATAAATGACTCTCCGGGTAGTGATATCGTCTCAATCGACAATATAAATAAAAATGGCTTTCGGAAGTAGTATCATCTCATTTGACAATACGATATAAATGACTCTCCGGGTAGTGGTATCGTCTCATTCGACAATACAATATAAATAACCTTCAGGGTAAGAATATTATCATATCTGATAATATAACGCAGATAAACGTCTTCCAGGTGTCTCTAGTTGCTGGGAAATAATAATATTGCTCTCTTCGTGGTTTTCTCTGAACATAGTTGCACGTTCATTATGGACTTCTCCTTGTTGGGAATTGAAAGAAATAATGTAATTTATATTCCGAAATCTTCGATATAAGCGGCATAAAATATTTCCTACATCCATAGAAAAATTATCAATTTTTAGGAGCTCTTTGCCCCTTTGACTTTTCCATACTCATTGAATGGTGGGATATGCTGATCTTGAGGCAAACCTATAGACCTGCATCCACAGAAGAATTGTTAGTTTTTTACAAAATGAACTGATCTGTGTCGATTTCTTCGGTTGTTTGCTCCTTGTCTTACTATCTCCGGTTGATTTCTCCGATCTCCCGCTTCTTGATAGATAGGACAAAAAAAATTTTTATGCAAAAATAATTAAAACATGAAGGAAAAGCTTATAAGGAAAGTAGATTTTCAAAAGTAATGTTCGGAAAAAGTCACTGCCAAGTGTCATGTCACGTCAAGCTTAATGAACCCCTTTGGAGCTGATGTTTCGAGATCTATCTGATTACTTGTTGGGAATTATTCAAAGTTGCTCTGAACTGCCGATAAACCCTGTGGAAATTTTGAGGCCATCCTCAAAATTTCTGTCCCAGTTAACTGTCTTGGCTTATCTTTAACCGTTGGTGAGCAATCACAGAATTTTTGAGATCTTCTCAAAAATTCTGTCCCAGTTGCAAATCTCAAAGTAACTTTAGTCTCGACTTTGTTGGAGAGATCTTATTCTTGAGAATTTTTGAGTCCCTCTCAAAAATTCTGTCCCAGTTCCTATCGTAAAGAGGAATAGAAATCATATGGGAGATATGACCGAGCCCTTGTGGCGCCTACGTATCCCGTTGATGCAGGAATCAGGTCAAACATAGTTCCCCCTCTCGAGGATTAACAAAATAAGAAATTTACAAAGAAAGTGACCGAGGCCGACATAGGCCGCCTACGTATCTCATTCTTGAGAATTCAGGTCGAACGTAGTTCAAAACAAAGAAATATTTAAAGGGGATAAAGGGGTGACCGAGGCCGACATAGGCCGCCTACGTATCTCATTCTTGAGAATTCAGGTCAGACGTAGTTCATTACAAAGAAATAAATTCTAAACAAAGCAATTACAAGTAAATAGAACGATTACAAGGAAATGATAGAAAATACAAACATAAACTTCACACATAATATCTCTTGACTGCATCTGAGTTGATCGGTTTCGGCCATTCGGTGCCATCCATCTCCGACAGGATCAAGGCACCTCCAGATAACACTTTGCGAATCATGTAGGGTCCTTGCCAATTTGGTGCAAATTTCCCTTTGTACTCATCCTGATGAGGGAAAATGCGTTTGAGGACCAATTGACCAACCTCAAACATTCTGGCTCTTACTTTCTTGTGGAAAGCACGAATCATTCTCTGTCGATATAGTTGTCCATGACAAACAGCAACCATTCTCTTCTCATCAATTAATGTCAACTGATCAATCCGCTTGCGAACCCATTCAGCATCACTCAACTCAGCTTCTTGGATGATTCTTAAGGAGGGTATTTCGACTTCGGCAGGTATAACTGCTTCTGTTCCATATACTAGCAAATATGGAGTAGCTCCAACTGATGTTCTGACAGTCGTTCGGTAACCCAACAAAGCATATGGCAACATCTCGTGCCAACCTCTGCGATTATCAATCATTTTCCTCAAAATCTTCTTTATGTTCTTGTTGGCGGCTTCTACAGCTCCATTCATTTGGGGACGATAGGCGGTTGAGTTTCGGTGAGTGATCTTGAATTGTTCACATATCTCTCTCATCAAGTGACTGTTGAGATTCGCTCCATTATCAGTAATGATGGATTCTGGTACTCCAAACCTAAATATCAGGTTGTTGCGAACAAAATCCGATACAACTTTCTTGGTTACCGATTTGTACGAAGCTGCTTCTACCCACTTGGTGAAGTAGTCAATGGCAACCAAAATGAATCTGTGTCCGTTAGAGGCGGCTGGCTCTATTGGACCGATGACATCCATGCCCCAAGCTACAAAAGGCCAAGGTGAACTCATAGCGTTAAGTTCGTGAGGTGGCACTCGAATCAAATCACCATGCACTTGACATTTATGACATTTCTGCACAAATTTGCAACAATCATGTTCCATAGTCATCCAAAAATAGCCGGCTCGAAGGATCTTCCTCGCCAAAGTGAGTCCATTCATATGAGTACCACAAACTCCGGCATGTATCTGTTCCAGAAGCTTCGCAGCTTCGCTAGCATCAACGCATCTGAGAAGACCTAAATCTGGAGTCCTCCTATAAAGGATTTCCCCACTTGCAAAGAAATTGAGGGCCATGCGGCGTATCGACTTCTTTTGGTTGAACGTTGCATTCTCAGGATAAGTCCGTCCTCTAAATACTTCTTGATGTCAAAATACCATGGCAAACCGTCTGGTTCTGCTTCAACATGTGAACAATGAACAGGCTGCTCTTTTACCTCTATATCCAAGGGATCAATATAACTTGCATCTGGATGTTTAATCATTGAGGCAATGGTGGCAAGAGCATCGGCCAACTCGTTTTGTGTTCTGGGAGTGTGTCTGAACTCAATCTTGCGAAATCTCTTGCACAACTTCCGTATATACTGCACATATGGTGTGATCTTTGGATTCTTCACCGCCCATTCTCCTTGAACCTGATGAATCAACAAATCTGAATCTCCAATAACCAGCAACTCGTGAACATTCATATCAATTGCCATCTTCAGGCCGAGGATGCAAGCTTCATACTCAGCCATGTTGTTCGTGCATTCAAATCGGAGTTTAGCCGCCATAGGGTAGTGCTGACCAGTTTCTGACACTAAGACCGCTCCGATTCCTTTCCCTTGATGATTCGCCGCTCCATCAAAGAATACTCTCCATCCAGGGTATGCCTCAGAAATATCTTCACCCACAAATGAAACTTCCTCGTCAGGGAAATATGTCTTGAGCGGTTCATACTCCTCATCAACTGGATTCTCTGCAAGATGATCAGCTAAGGCTTGTGCCTTTATCGCCTTCTGAGTCACGTACACGATGTCAAATTCACTCAAAAACATTTGCCATTTAGCCAACTTCCCGGTCGGCATTGCTTTCTGGAAAATATACTTCAACGGGTCCATCCTGGAAATAAGGTATGTGGTATAAGAAGACAAGTAATGTCTTAATTTCTGAGCAATCCAGGTCAAAGCGCAACATGTTCTTTCCAAAAGAGTGTAACGAGCCTCATATGGAGTGAACTTTTTGCTCAAGTAATAAATGGCTCGCTCTTTCTTCCCAGTTTCGTCATGTTGACCAAGCACGCATCCCAATGCATTATCTGAGATAGACAAATATAACAATAACGGACTCCCTTCTCGCGGAGGGACCAACACCGGTGGATTGGACAAATAGTTCTTGATAGCATCAAAAGCCGTTTGACATTCTCCGGTCCACTTGGTCGAGGCATCTTTTTTCAATAACTTAAAGATAGGCTCACATACCACAGTGGATTGAGCTATGAACCGACTGATGTAGTTCAACCTTCCCAAAAAACTCATCACCTCTTTCTTGGTCTTCGGAGGGGGTAATTCTTGGATCGCCTTGATCTTGGAAGGGTCAAGCTCAATGCCTCTTCTACTGACTATAAATCCCAACAACTTGCCAGATGGCACTCCAAATGCACATTTGGCGGGATTTAACTTCAAATTGTATCGACGCAGGCGATCAAAGAATTTCCTCAAGTGAGTTAAGTGATCCGAACTCTCACGGGACTTGATTATGACATCATCTACATACACCTCGATCTCCTTGTGAATCATATCGTGAAAGATGGTTGTCATGGCCCTCATATAAGTAGCACCGGCATTCTTGAGACCAAATGGCATCACGCGATAATGATATACACCCCAAGGCGTGATGAAAGCTGTCTTTTCTGCATCTTCTTCGTCCATCAGGATCTGGTGGTAACCGGCATAACAATCCACAAATGACTGCATCTCATGCTTAGCACAGTTATCAATGAGAATGTGAATATTTGGTAATGGAAAATTATCTTTTGGGCTAGCTTTGTTGAGATCTCTGTAATCGACACAAATTCTTATTTTTCCGTCTTTCTTGGCAACCGGAACAACATTAGTTAACCAAGTCGGATATTGCGTCACTTCCACTACTTGGGACTCGATCTGCTTTGTAATCTCCTCTTTGATCTTCAAACTCAACTCAGGCTTGAACTTCCGAGTCTTTTGTTTTACTGGACTGAAATCTGGATTGATCGGCAATTTATGGGACACCATATTCGTGCTCAGCCCCGGCATATCTTTATAAGACCAGGCAAATACATCAATGTACTCCCCGAGCAAACGAATCAGGTCTCTTCTTTGAGCTTCTATCAGATGGACACTGATTCTTACTTCTTTAACACATTCCTCATCTCCGAGATTCACAGTTTCAGTTTCTTCCAAATTTGGCTTGTGTTGATTTTCGAATTGTCGAAACTCTTCAGCAATATGTTCAGGAACCTCATTTTCTTCTTCATGTTCCTTACACTCATCATCACCTGCCTCATTTTGTTCACTCGGTTCATGACATGACATGACATTGGCAGGTTTTAAATTAATATTACTGAAATCATAAACAAACAAAGTAAGGAAAGTAAAATATAAACAGATAAGTAAGCAAACAAATTTGATAAAAGAGGCTTTTCATTTGAATTGAAAGACAAGCAGAAACTTTGGCCATGGCCGAGGGCCATTTTGCCTTTGAAACACCACAAGGGAATTTAAAAACTTCAAACAAATAACAGTTGCATAAAGGATGGGTCTCGGGCCTCTTCCGGACTACCACCGATTTTAAAATAAACAAAGACACATGTCTTTTCTACCCAGATGAGCGAAAAATCAGGAGTGGTGTGGAGGTCCAGTTTTGCAATTGCTCCTCAGGCTCTGCATCACGGATGCCTGATGTCCCAGCCTCTTCCTCAACGACCGCATCAATCTCCTCAAAAAGGCCACAGATTCCTTCCCCGAGACCATCATCATTGACATATCCTCGCACCGGGAATGACTGATACAGATGAGGAATTGGCCTGGCCAATGCTTGATCAACATTCTTGTTTTTCATCTCTGCTTCGTCATCTGTTGGGACATATCCCAAACCAAACTTTGCTCCTTTGGCGGGAATTTTGATAGGCTCGACGATTCCTTGGAAATGCTTCCCCAATCCAAAACCTGGTTCGTAACCATTCTGGAGCATAACAGTAGCAATCATCTTGTACACGGCAGGCATAGGAGGTTGTGGAGCCAAGTCATCACCGGTGGCATTTACCAGCTCCACCGTGTAGAAATCACAACCTCGAGAGACATCATCAACGATCGGTGCATACCCATTGGAATGACTCCCTTCACCATAAATGACTAATTCCTTGTCCTTCCAAACAAACTTCATTAGTTGGTGAAGGGTAGAAGACACAGCCCCAGCCATATGAATAAACGGTCTTCCTAAAAGCAAGTTGTAACTGGTGTTGATATCCAACACCTGGAATTCCACATTAAAATTCGCAGGACCCACCTGAATGTCCAAGTTCACCGCACCCAATGTGTCTCTTTGCACTCCATCAAAGGCCCTCACATTGACTTGGTTCTGGTGAAGCTTTCCCACGTCGAATTTCAGCTGCCTCAGAGTCGAAAGTGGGCAAATATTAAGACCGGATCCATCATCGACCAAGACGCGATTAATTATCTTATCTCGACACATACAGGTGACGTGCAGAGCTTTGTTGTGCATCCTCCCTTCAAAGGGCAGCTCTTCATCACAAAAACTGATTCGATGTCCTCGAATAACTTGGTTTATCATGGCTGCTAGATTGTCGCTGTTGGTTCCTACGGGCACATAAGTGTCATCCAAAGCCTTCATCAACGCTTGCCTATGCAGTTGTGAGCTCATCAACAAAGCCCATACAGAAATCTGAGCTGGTGTCTTCTCCAAATGCTTCACGATTGAATAATCTTTTGGCTGCATCTTTCTCCAGAACTCCTCAGCTTCGGCTTCACTGATCGGCCTTTTTGCTTGGTCCTTCTTCGGCCCTCCTTGAGCCAACTCTTCCGGTGTGTAGCACCTGCCGGATCTGGTCATACCCTGAGTAACAGCTGTTTCAATCACAAACTTTGGTTGGGTAAGAGTTTCCCGTGGCACCAAGGCAACAACCTTCTCGGGTGTCAGAATCACAAACTCTTTCTTCTCTCTAATGCTCAACGAGGCTACAGCCCTTTCTAGTTCATCAGGAACAACTGAAACTATTGCCTTTGACACACACCAATCGTCATCTGTCTCTATCATGTTGATAGTGACGCCTCCATGATTTGGCAAAGGATTACTGTTGACATTGGGCGCGACCGTCTGAAGAGAGACCACATTCTGATCAATCAGGTCTTGAATCTTATGCTTCAGGTTAATACAGTCTTCAGTATCATGTCCGACACTGTTGGAGTGATACGCGCACCTCTGATCAGGTCTGTAAAACTTTGAGCTAGTGTCAACCGGCTTGGGCCCCACTGGGTGAATATATCCTGCCGCAGTTAATCGCTCAAACAGCTTTGTTCGGCTTTCGACAAGCGGAGTGAAAATTCTGGCAGGCTTCTTCTCAAATCTAGGACGGGGGGATCATAATTGCCTTGTTGAGGAGGAGGCATTTGACGATAGTTTGGAGTGTTTGGACGGGGGGCTTGATATCTGGGATATGAGTTGGTTTGGTAGTTTGGTTGTGGAGCTTGGTAGTTCGAGGGGGTATTTTGGTAAAGTGGAGCTGGGGTTTGGTACATTGGGGGAGGCGTTTGGTAATTCATCTGAACGTTGGCACAGTTGGGGGCGGCATTTCGATAGTTATGAGGGGGAGTATTGTAAACTGGAGGGGGAGTTTGGTAGATAGTAGGGGGAGTTTGGTAGTTAGGAGGGGGAGTATTTTGATAGCTGGGAAGAGGGGTGTTTTGGTAATCAACATGTGCATAACATGCCGGGTGCAAACTCTGTGAAGGTCGAGAACGACCTTGGTATGATGATGATTTCCTTGGGGTCTTCTTCCCCTCATAAGAGATAGAGGACACATCCTCTCTTTTCTTCTTCAATAAGCCCGAAGATCCGGGCGAGGCAGCAACACGGGCAATCTTCCCGGTTCTCAATCCATCCTCGATAGTCTCACCTACCTTGACTATCTCAGCAAATTTTGCTCCAACGAGCACATAATTCTGTCATAATATTCGGTTTCCTGCACCCGCACAAACACTTCAACAATTTCCTTTTCTGACATAGGAGGTCTAACTCTAGCTGCTTCCTTTCGCCATCTATATGCAAATTCTCTGTAACTCTCGGTTGGCTTCTGCTTCATCTTTTCCAAGGAGTAACGATCAGGAACGATCTCCACATTGTAGGCGAATCGTTCAAATGAAGTCCTTAGCCAGAGCATTCCAGCTAGACCACTGTTTCGTTTCATGAGACGTAAACCATTCTAGAGCCTCTCCGCTCAAACTTCGGCTAAAAAGCCGCATTAACAAAGCTTCGTCTCTCCCAACTCCCACGAGTTGGTCACAGTAGGCCCTCAGGTGCGCTAAGGGGTTCCCTGTTCCTCCAAAGATGTCGAATTTTGGCACCTTGAACCCTTCCGGGAGGTCCAAATTCGGATGAATGCATAGGTCTTCGTAACTCAACCCGGGACCTCAGGAATGCAGTTCAACTCCTTCATGGCTTTTCTAATTTCCTCCTTCATATCTATCTTGGCGGTCTCTTCCTTTGACCTCCACTCTCTCTCCCTCTCCTCATAGTCGAGCTCCGAACCATGGACATCATGCTCGTTGGGGACG